>NC_056734.1:1016107482-1016304346 GCF_019279795.1 Protopterus annectens | reverse complement strand
CCCCCGGGTTCTTTGGCTTACCATGTTTGCTGATTCTGCCATACTGGGTGCAATCATTGAGTCTACCTATGATGATAACATACTACAGTAGGGGCTAACACAGACAAATGATTGGTGACAAAGCAACACAGTCTACAAATAAATGCAAACGTGTATGTTTGTTTTGTCCTTTTGCAAAGTGAAATTCCCTGCTAATTACAGCATTGACAACAGTCCTGCTATGCTGAAAACCAGTGATGCAAACACTAAGAACACACAAACATAGCAATCTGAACTTTGACCACCAAGTGTCCACACTGGTATTGAAAGCCTATGTTGTGCACATCATAAGTCACACCATTGTATTCAGATCTGAGGATTTACATTGCAGCACTATATTCAAACCTCATCAGAACACTTGTATAGAATATAATGCTCTCTTTTGCATGTACCTCACCAGTCACATGTAGCAGCTGGAGAGACCACAGGGGTTTCTCACCAAGAAAACACAGGGCCTAAATTATGTCATTATGCATGCAGATAGATTGAAAGCCATGTCACTAATCTGTATCATATAGGATGAGGTGACTTTTGCCTGGCCTCCAGGCAGGTCTCTGTCCCTGCCCTGGTGGGAATAGTGCACATTCACAAATCAGATATAGCTAATGACATCAGCATTGTCTGGTGAGGAGAATATGACAATAACAGTATCCCACATGCTGGTGTAAAAGGCTCTCTCTAATGTCAATCAAGCACACGCACATATACACACACACAAACACACTTGACTGCAGTGAAAACAAAACCCCTACCTATCTAAGAATGCAAACTACAGAACTCAGTAACTTATTTAAGTGACACAGCAGAACTCTAACTTTTACATGACTGCAGGTCAACTTGTACTGGATGACATCAGCACTGGATGTAGGAGAGAAGATGTTGGGAGGCCTGCATAAAATGGATGTGTAGGCATGTGGAAATATCAAAACATTGTCAATTCATGGGACTGAAGTGGTAACTGCAAGACACACGCGCGCACACACAAACACGCGCCACACACAAACGCACACACACACAACCTGAGTACACAGACTACAGAACCCACTAATTTATGCAAGCACCATGGCACAAGTCTGACTTTTATAAGGCTACAGGCCAACTTATAGTGGATGACATCAGCACTGGATATAGGAGATATGTATGAAATGGATATGTAGGCATGTTCAAGTATCAAAATACTGTCACTCACCAGGACTGGAGTGGTAACTGTAGGATATACACTTCTGCTCTTCTGGCCACACACACACACACACACACACACACACACACACACACACACACACACACACACACACACACACACACACACGACTGCAGTGAAAACAGACACTAAAATACTATCTTTTCGGTATTATCTGGGAATAGTTACTTTGTAGTTATGTGATACTTATGTGTATTACCCTTCTGTTGTCTTTTAGGACACCTATGACTATACCACCCAGGTGTGTCAGTGCCAGAAAACCACCCTTCAGGAACACTGAGAATCAGGTCATTGTGGATAGCTTTTAGGTGACATGGGTGCCTTTCTGCTTGAAAAGGGACACTGAGATATGTCAGGCAGAATGCAAATTTGGCAGCAGATAGTTGCAGATGTCAATGTAGCAGGCGGCCACAGCAGGACATATGATCAGGTGCACCATAGGGCCACTGACATGATTTCATTTGCAAGGAGAAGAGTAGCAAAGGTGGCCCATGATCGTATGGGTACTTGGGGGGAGGGGCCTGCTACAGAGGCATCACTAACAGCAAATGAAGAGTTCCTGTCCACAATCAGGGATCCAGACAACTCCCAGAAAAGTGAAGAACAGCATGTCCTTAACATTGGTGCTACTGTTTCAGGGACAGCAAGCATGTCCCAGAAGGAGCTTCCAGGAAGGCTTTTGTATCAACTGTTAAACACTGTTGTACAGTAAAATATTTACATCAGTATGTTAGTTCTGTTTAGCAAGAAATTGGTTGGGGGAGGTTTGAAGATTGCTACAGTTAACAACACATTCTGATGGATTACACATGGAACTTAGGTTGGGCTTGTCATCCAAGTTCGGATGGCCTTTTTTCCATTCAGCTGGGACAAAGCCAGTACTTGCACTATGACTGAAAAGAGTACCCAATGGTATTGCTAATTCTTGTTTGATCCCATGTAGGATGCAGCCTGGGATGTTATCAGGTCCCATGCATGCTGTGTTTTTGACCTTAGAGAGGGCGTTCATGACCTGCTCTTTAGAGATACAGGGTACAGGACAGATGGTAGGGATGTCTTGGGGTAAGTGTGGCAGGGAAAGGGGAGTGAAGTTTTCACAGAATCTGTCAGCTAAAAGGTTAGCAATGTCCGCAGGCTTAGTATATGTGGTATCAAACTACCAGTTCAGCACAAACCTGAGCCTTTCCTTTTAGGTTATGGATGCAACTAAAGAACGCCTTATGGTTGCCCTTAGATGAGGAAGCTAATGTGGATTCGTAGTTAGCTTTGAAGGACTTCACAAAGAGTCTTATTTGCTTGTTTAAGCTGAAGAGGGAGTGTTTCCAGTTTGGGTCGCACTCCCTCTTACTCTTAGACAGCAATTTCTTCCCCTTATTGTAAAGCCTGTTAATGGCAGTTGTCCACCAGACAGGTTTGCTCTTCCTTGAGGAGCTTGTTTTGGTCCTATCAGGTACAGCCGAGTCAATGCAGTTGTTCAGGTGTTTGTATGAAGCATGTATGTAGAACTTGTCATAGTTGCCAATTACATCTGAGGGAGGAGGTGCAGTGAAGCTATTTATACTACCCTGTAAGAGGTTATCTGCTTTGGAGAAGTTTTTTAGTTTAGTTTGTGCTATGGGGGGGGGGGGTCAGATCTCACCAGGGAAGACCTCAAAATGGGTGTGCTACAGTGGTCCTCCATATTGGTAAGCACCACATCCAGGATGTTGTCATCCCCTTGTGGGGGTGTCATCTAGCTGGTCCAAGTCATTGGAGTTAATGTAGTCGAGGAACCTCTAGGCAAGTGAGTTTCCTCATGAGCAATTTCTCCAGTCAGTGGAAGGATAGTTAAAGTCACACAAAACTATGGTGTTCGGCTGTATCTTGACAGACTCAAGTAGATCCAAAACAGACACAGTGGGTGTCCTAATTCATGGAGGGGATCCTGTAGCTGGCAATGACTTGAATAGGTGTCCTAGCAACAGTTAATTGCACCTGAAGTATCTCCAAGGAATCATGCTGTCTAACCAATCTGGAGGTGTATTTACCTTTAATGAATATTGATACATCGCCTCCTTTAGTTTTCACGCTTTCAGTTTATGGTATGAACGTGTGGATGGAGGTATATGGATACTTTAGTTGAGACCAGAAGAGGGAGAACCACGCCTGACAAGGCCAAAAGGGGGCAATGAGGATGAGATAAGCCTTCAGGAGATGGGCTTTCTGTAAAACTTTGGGAATAAGCGGTGTTGGAGGATAGGCATAGAGAAATCCTGGTGGCCAGTCATGAAATCAGAGCATCCCTTTGTGATTCCCCCGGTGGCAGGATCAGGGCAAAGTATTTACTGCATTTGTGATTGATCAGGGAGGCAAACAAATCTCAGCAGAGGAGACCCAACAGTCAAAAATCTGGCTTGCCACTGCCTGGTTCAGGGACCACTCGTGGGGACTTAGGATAGATCTGCTGAGCCGGTCTGCCAACCCACTGGAATCACCGGGAATATGCATTAAAAGAAGAAAATACCTGGAGGCCATAGCCCATTCCCACACTCTTATGGCCTCTGCACAGAGGATATGATCGTGTCCCCCCTGTTTGTTGATGTATCAGACTACTGCCATGTTGTCTGTCTGAACTGACACAGTCCCAAGAGGGAGAAAGTCCTGGAAGGCATGCAATGATAGGACTGCTCTCATCTCTAGGACACTGATGTGCAACTTGGTCTCCAATGTGGACCATGTGCCTTGCACCATCCTTCCCTGAAAATGCCCCCCCCCACCTCAACAGGGAAGGGTCCATGGTCACTGTGGCCTCGGGCTGTGGAAGGCAAAAGGGTCTCACTAGCAGAAGATCTTTGGACTGGAGCCACCACACTAAATGACGCAGGAAGACTCCAGATATCTGGACTGCCATGGACATAGGGTGAAGGTGAGCAGACTACTGCACCGCAAGGGTCCATTGAAGCACTCTCATGTGATACCCGTCTTGGGGCCCAGCTGAATAACCACCGGTATAGAACAGAGGGCTTGCAATATCAAATGTGTAGGGACACTGTCCCAATCCAGGAGGAGGAGGACTTGCTCCAGGATCACATCTACCCTGCTGGGGAAAGAGCTGCAGTCTCTGACATCATATCCAGAAGAACCCCTATGAATTCCAACCTCTGACATGGAACAAGATGTGACTTGGGAAGGGTGACTGTAATACCCAGATCTCGAAGAAATAGGCTAAGAGTGTAATCTATGGCTGGAGTTAGATGATGCCTTGCGGGAGCCATGAGGAGCCAATCATCCAGGTATGGGAAGACCTGAAACCCCTGCAGCCAGAGATGGGCTGCTACCACTGCCATACATTTGCTGAACACCTGGGGGAGGCAGAGGTGTGACCAAAGGGCAGGTTTCTGAACTGATAGTGATTGCCCCCCCCCCCCCAGGCAGAAGCGCAGGAATCTCCTGGAGCATCTGTCAATTTTTATGTGATAGTATACATCCTTGAGACGCACTGAGCACATCTAATCGTCCTTGTGCAAAAGTGGAAGAATGGACTGAACAATGACCATCCAGAACTGCGACTTTTTGACTGATAAATTCAAATTGCTGAGGTCCAGAATGGGATGCAGGTCCCTGTTTTATTTGGGCACTAAAAAGAAGTGAGAGTACGGTCTGGACCCTCATTGTCCTGTTGTGACCTCCTGGATGACTTTTTTGAAGAAGGTCTTGAACCTCTGTGACAGCTAACTCTCTGTCAGGGTGGAACGTCCGGGAGTGACTTTTGAATTGGGGGGGCTGGTTGAAGGATATGAAGTATCTCCTGGACAGAATGCTTAGCACCCATTGGTCTGAGGTAACAGTCACCCGAGCCAGGGGGTGTCCTTACACGGCCCCCCGACTGCCTCCAGGGCAAGACAGTCAGGCAGCACTGTGGAGGCGACTTCCTCTGCCTTTGGGGTGGCGTCTCCCATCAAATCCCCTTCCCCAGCTGGAAGAAGAGGATTCCTGAGGAGCAGCTTGGAAGGAAGACTTAGCCCTGCAGAACCACAGCTCTTACTACCCCTCTGAGTCTTGGAGAAGGAATGTTGGGGAATAGAAAACTTGATCACAACTGCAGACAAAGTCTTTTCCTCCTGCTCACTGCAGGTCAAGGTTTCCTTGACAGAAGGACCAAACAATGTAGGTCCATCAAAGCACTGGTAAAGGACACCTTGAAGCTGTCCGTAAACCGCAAAGGCGAGACCAGGCATGTTGCCTGATAGCAATGCCTGTACCCGCTGCTCGAGAAGTGGCCTCAGCCGCATTAGAGATCAACCTCATTGAGGCATTAGCAAGGGAAGCAAGAGTAGAAAGCTTCAGAGAGACCAGTTTAAGGCTCTCCAGAGGCAACAACTCTGAAAGGGAAAAGGAAAGCTCAGACACCAAGACCCTTTGCAGCCATGTGAAATGTGCCATCTAATTAGTAGTCCTCAGTCCGAAGGTGGCTGAGGCACACATGCACTTCTTAAAACGGTCCATCGCCTGGGACTCTCTATTAAGGGGATGGACCGTAGAGATCTTTTTTGGTGGCTGCGGCAACTACAATGGCATCCACAGGGACATCCTTACTCCAAAACGTTTTGTCTTTTGGTGGACTTAGAAACTTGTCCACTCTCTTGGGGACCGGTTCTACTGTGTCCAGCTCCTTCCATGCCCTGCTGGACATTTATTCATTTATTTTACATTTGTTAACCGGAATAGTTCGACTGGATACATGTCCATTTTCAGTGGAGGCCCGGGGAGAAAAGCTCCACTTATGACTTTAAGAACGGTTACATACTTATTATGACAAACTTTTTGAAAATATATATACATAGTGAAAATCATTGTTACAGATAAACATATTTTTTTCTTCAGCATTATACAAAAACAGAGTGTTACTTTCTTCAAACTGGAAAAACAATATAGTGTTGAATAAAAGACCTATTTATGACATGATTATATTGTATGTGATGGTCAGGAATAGCACAATAGCAAATCCATCTAATTTTTAGATACTGTTTTAGGCTTTTCTTAAATTGGGTTAGAATAGGCATGGAATTAAGTTCAGCAGGAAGTGAGTTCCAGGCTTTGCCAACAGAGTTAGGACAGAGAGAATCTCCAGCTGAGTTGTTGGTACTGATTGTTTGAACTAGAATTTTGCTGGATGAGCATAACACTTTAAGGTTACTATAAGGGGTGATAATGTTTGTCAGTACAGGAGTGTTTTCTGGGTGATATAAAATGTATGGGCTACTATTAACTGATTGAACTGAATTGGTTAGGCAGTTCAAGCCAATCTATAGTCTGTAAGTTCAGACAGTGGTGTGTTCAATATGTGGATCCAGTGGCAAATCTAGCGATATGATTAAAGCAAGTTGAGAGTTTATTTCGTTCAAAGTTACTTAGGTTAGTGAAGAGGGTGGATGTATGAAGGAGGGTGGAAAGTAGATGTGTTCGGGCAATAACTGTCCTAGCTGTGGGGGTGAGAAAAGGTTTGATTTTGTATAGAGAGCCAAGTTTTTTGATGGTTTGATTTATATGCGTATCAAACTTGAGGTTATTGTCAATAATTACACCTAAGAGTTTGGTGCAGGGTTCTGGGACTATGACAGTGCCATTGTTAGAATTTATAGACAAGGTAGGGGGGGACAGAAGCTTTGTTTTGTTGGGGTTTAGCAGGAGACGTCTATTGCTTAGCCAATTTTCTACACTGTTAAATACATTTTGGGAAAGAGCCTGCAGACTTAGGGGGGTGGTAGCAGAGCAAATCAAAGTAGAATCGTCTGCATATTGTATGCAGGTGACTGTTGGAATGGCCTTATGGAGGTCATTAATAAATATGGAAAATAGGGGTCCTAGTATTGATCCCCGAGTGACCCCAATGGTGATGGGAAGAAGTGTAGATAGTTCATTCTGCCATAGGACTGCCTGTTGTCTGCCGCTCAGGTAAGCTTTAAACCACTGGATAGCTTGGACCTCTAGGGGGATAGTTTCAAGTGTGTGTATGAGTAATTGGTGACTGACCATGTCGAAGGTTTTGGAAAGATTAAGACAGAGGGCAGCAGTGAGCTTTTTGCTGTTGCCGTTTTGATTAATAACATTGCAGATGGAGAGAAGAGCAGTGGTTGTACTGTGGGAAAGTCTGAAGCCATGTTGTGAGTTGGCCAGAAGATTGTTCTGAATGAGATGGTTCAGGAGTTGTTCATGGATACACTTTTCCATAATTTTAGCCAGAGGTGATAAGATAGCTATGGGCCTGTAATTTGAAACTTCGGTGGAGCTTCCTCCCTTATGGAGTGGAATGACATGGGATGTCTTCCAAATGGAGGGGGTAGTGGCTTCTGATATGGTTCTATTGATTAGTACAGAAAATGGATATGATATGGCATCCACTGCTATTTTCACATACTCAGTCATATCTGCTGCAATTCTGGTTGGTTTTAGTTTCTGAAGTAGAGTACAGATTAGGGTTGTAGGGACTGGTTGAAAGTTAAAGGGGGATAGTGGCTTAGTTATGGTTGCTTTTGGACATGTACTACTGGCATTTAGTTGGTTTGCTAGTGATTGAACTGTTTCTGTAAAGAAACTATTGAAGCTATTAGCAATGTCCTCCGAGGGCTTTTGGTAAAGTAGCTGCGGGGGTAGGAGTAGTGGATTGTCCAGGGTAAATAAGTCTATTAATACCTGCCCAAAATTTCTGAGGATTGCTTTAATGTTTGTGTTATAAATGGTAGTAATACTTTTTATCTAGGGTTATTGAGCTTTTTGTGTTGTTCCCAAGTTCTTTATATTTAAGTTGATCTAAGGGGGATTTATTGGTACGCCAGGTTGCTCATGCCTTGTTTCTAAGTGAGATCTTTTGTCAGGTTTCACTAGAAAGCCACGGCGCAGTTTTAGTTTTGGGTCTAATAAAGCGTTTTGGTGCATAGGTATCGAGGATGGCAAGAAATGTGGTGTTAAAACTCAGTACAGCTTTTTCAAGTGGAAGTTGTTTTAGTTCGGTTCAGTTACATGCCTTGAGTTCGTTTTGGAAACTAGTAGGGATGAATTTTTTGTTGTTCCCTATTGTCTTGTAAGTGGGTTTGAAATGGATATCAGTTTTACACCTGATAATGTTGGTAAGAAAATGGTCACTTATGTCTTCAGGTAGGATGCCTGCCCTATACATATGGGGTCGGCTGGTAAAACATCCAACCTAGGATACTTTCCTTGTTGTTAGGTTTGCTAATTCTAGTTGGAGGATATGATTTGAGTAAATCCATGTAAATTTACATGTGTAGCTGGAGTTTCTGAGGAGCAATTATACCAGTCAATGTTAACGTCCCCTAAGACAATGGTTTCTTGAAAGAAGTTACCAGATATAAGTTGGACTAGCTCATCCACAGGGGGAGACACCCAGTAGGAAGGTGGGCCCATCCCGAATGCCTTCAGGAACACAGATTCTTCCAAGGACCGGGTGGGGGGAAACCAACCACCCCACTCTTTCAAGATCTCGAGGATGTCCCCAAAGGACACCTCATCGGACGGCAGTCTGGAGGACCCATCCCCTTCCTCAAAAATCCATGTCCTCAGTGAGGGACTCTCTAGGGGAGTCCAGGTGCCTCCCCTTGCATGTCCTCTATCCTGGAAGAGGACGTGCCTCCCCTTGCATGTCCTCTTCCGGGGAAGAGGACGTGCCTCCCCTTGCATGTCCTCTTCCGGGGAAGAGGACGTGCCTCCCCTTGCATGTCCTCTTCCGGGGAAGAGGACGTGCCCTTGCATATCCTCTTCCGGGAAGAGGACGTGCCTCCTTGCATGTCCTCTTCCGGGAAGAGGACGTGCCTCCTTGCATGTCCTCTTCCGGGGAAGAGGACGTGCCTCCCCTTGCATATCCTCTTCCGGGGAAGAGGACGTGCCTCCCCTTGCATATCCTCTTCCGGGGAAGAGGACGTGCCTCCCCTTGCATATCCTCTTCCGGGGAAGAGGACGTGCCTCCCCTTGCATGTCCTCTTCCGGGGAAGAGGACGTGCCTCCCCTTGCATATCCTCTTCCGGGGAAGAGGACGTGCCTCCCCTTGCATATCCTCTTCCGGGGAAGAGGACGTGCCTCCCCTTGCATATCCTCTTCCGGGGAAGCTCCTCCACTGTGGGCTCTGGGCAGAACTCTGAAGAGGAGGGGACCCCAGTGGAGGTAATGCCCTTCTGAAGGTGCTCTCAGGAGGGTTGACCCTGAATGGATGACAAGGACTCGCCTCCCAAAGTAAAACAAGGTGGGGGGGGGTCCAGCACTGAAGTAGAGGCTGCTGACCAATCGAAGACTGTCCTCTCTATTACCCAGAAGGCTGACAGGCTGGAAGAAACTATCTTCATCCCAGCTGGGAAGGTCTGACTAGAACGGAAGGGGAGACCCTCACACACCATCGATGTCTCTGGATGATATCGATCCTGAGCTGTCCAAAGCAGATGCCTCCAAGGGCAGGGAACAGTCTGAACACTCCAGACTGTGGGCTCTGCGGACCTCTTGGGGCCGAGGCATCACCAGCTCCGAGGGCAATGAAGCTGAACTAGCCAGGGACCCAGGCAGTGTGGGAATGGGAGCACTATCTGACACCAATGGCCTCTCCCTAGGCAAGCCCTGACCCTGGGGAGCCGAACTCGAATGAGTCAGATGGAAACTGAGGAGTTCTGACATGGGTGAAGAGCCCCTTGGCAAATGGCTAGGGGACGATAACAAGCCAAGTTCAATTTGAGCTTTGAGGAAGCTCCTCATCATCTGGTCCCTGTCTGAAGGGAGTAAACTCCTGGTAGATCTAGGGGAAACAGAAGAATGGACTGACTGAGCTGAGGGTCTGTGGTCCCTAGAAGAGGACCTACTGGACTGTCTAGGATCTGATGTTTTTAAAGGGGATGGAAGGTCATCAATAATGACAGGCTCCGAGGGAGCTGTCGGAGATGGATCCAAGTGCACTAAGGACCCCACGGATGGATCCGAAGTACAGGTCGGATCCAAGGGGATTTTGTACCTGATCAGATCCGAGGACCTCCTAGTCATTGAGGATTTGGACCAGAGGTTCTCAGAGCCAAAGACCCTGGAGCCGAAGCTCCCGAGGCTGGGCTAAGATCAGAGGAACTGGGATCCGAGCTTCTGCCTTTTAGCAGGACAGTCCCGAGAGGAAGAGTGCTTCCTCTTGGGATCTGAAGAGGCTTTAGAGAGGGGGCCTGAGACTAGGAGACCCCCTTTAGCTAGCCCTTTGAGTAGAAGCTTATTTCTACGGTCTACGAGAGCCCTGTGGTTGAATCCCACATGAATATCACATTCAACCTCTAAATGGGGCTCTCCTAGACAGTAGATGCACTCCTTATGCATACCGGCAGAAGCTAACTTCCGACCACATGAGGAGCAGTGCCTAAAACAAACACACTCACTAAACCAAAAAAGGGAGAAAGGATAGCAAGGAAAAGGCTACCAAGTAAGGGATAAGTCAGGAAAACCCTAAGGGACCGATCCAGCAAATAGACGGGAGAGAAATCTATTAAAAGGCTCAACTAAGCTAATAGAAGGAAAAGCTAGAAAAGGAAAAAGAAATATCCCAAAACATAAACCACTTATCTCAATGTAGAGCTTGAGCTACAGAAGACACATCCACTCACAATTCACGGCAAACAAGATCGGAGGATTATGGGTAGCAGGGCTTCCTGGGAGGGGAGAAGCTAGAGCTCAGGAGCTGTTGCTTAATCTGTCGGGTTGGATCCAAGACCCATCATCGATCAATAACGACATGGACAGCATCAAATCAATAGGGCGAGTTGGAGGGAAAAATCAAATGGAACCAGCCAGAGTAGAGAGTAAGACTTCAGAAGTAAGCCAGAGACAAGTTTAACACACAAACTTTGCAACGCTAGGCACAGAATTATTAAATATCACTGAAACAGTTATAGTAAGTGCAAAAAATATACTTATATCAGCTTTGTATGTCAGATGGTGGTAGAAGTATTCCAAACCAGGCAACAAGGACAGAAGCTCTTAAATACTGAGCAAAATCTTGCAAATATGTGAATCTTTTATTCATAGGTAGGTTCATAGGTAGGTACTAGGCTATCGGCCCAAGGGCCTAAGTAAGCCTAGCCAACAAGGTTCCCTGGCTTACGCCACCCAAGAAAATTATTTTCCTATGCCACTGTCGAGCAAAGCCACAGAAGTGGTCCCGGGGTGTATTTCCTATTTCCCATCTACTCATCAAGATTCTTCTTGAAGAGTGCTAATGAGGAACTTTGCTTGACAAAGATGGGTAGCTTGTTCCAGAGTATGGGAAGTCTCTGGGACAGGAATCTATTCCTCCAGCATGTCCTGTTTATTGTGGTGACAAGGTTTAGGTCCCTACAGCGTGTAGCTCAGAGGGATTGGGATTTCTTTAGGTGTAGCATGTCCAACAGCTCTGGGTTTGACATAGCTTTATATGCTAGGCAGAGATCACCTCAGAGTAGGTGATATGCTACAGAGTAAAGCTGGAGTTTGAGATGGTCAGTGTAGGGCATCTGTTTGAGGCCAGTTATCTTCTTTGTGAGGTACTTCTGTGGCCTTTCCAGCTGCTGCAGATGTCTTGTGAGGTACATTCCAAAAAGGGCGCTGTACTCTATAATGGGTCTAACGAGTGTCGAGTAGAGGGGAACAATGGCCTCTTTTCCTGGATGAGAAACCACTTGTGATGAGGTGTACCACGTAGAAGGACCTCCTGACTACTGTGGCGATATGACTATCAAAGGCGAAACTACTGTCCACCTGAGTCCCAAGGTCTCTTATCACACATTTGGCGTTAAGTAGACTGCTGCCTATGTGGTAGTTGATGGGTAGAGAGTTTTTACCAAAGGGGATGACAATGCACTTTCTGGCATTTAGCTTGAGGCCATGGCTCTGACCACCAGGAATCTGTCTTAGTGAGGCCCTTCTGTAGGATGTCCACATCATTTGAGGACTCTACTATGGCTCCTAGTTTGCGGTCATCTGCAAACTTCGTTAGCCAGAGACCTTCTGTGTTTGGTATTTATTTCTCTGATGTACAGACTAACAGGAGAGGTCCCAGGACCCTGTGATACTCCACTTGTCACTGGTTTGAAGTCAAATTTGGAGTCTGCAACTTTTACAGTGGGAGTTCTGTCAGTGAGCCAGTTGGCAACCCATCTTGTGACATAGGGATTTATATCTAGTTTAGTGAGTTTAGCTATAATTCCAGAATGAGGGATGGTGTTGAAAGCCTTGGCGAAGTCAAGATAGGCTGTGTGAACTACCTTACCCTCATCTACGGCTTTGGTGACTGCCTCAAAGAAGTCGATCAGGTTCAAGAGGCATGATCTGCCTTTCACAAACTCGAACTGGGTGGGGTCCAGAGTTTGGAGGTTACCAATGTCTTTGTTTATGAGTTTCATGATGATGCATTCCATGGCCTTGCAGACCAGGCTCGTCTGGCTAATAGGGCGATAGTTCCCGGGATCAGTGGTGGCTCCCCCTTTGTGGAATGGGATAACTTGTTGCAGTGCGCCATTCAGTGGGCACAAAGCCTGACGTGAGGCTACGACTGAACATGGGGCTTAGGTGGGGAGCCAGTTCATTCTGAAGTTCGTGTAAAACGCAGCCTGGGATGTTGTCCGGTCCCATGGATGCTGTGTTTTTGTCTTTAGAGAGTGCAGCTTTTACCTGCATAGTTGTGATTATAGGGCCTCTGCATTCTTCCTGTATGGATATGGGCCCTTTAGGGGGTGAGAGGTGGGTAAAGTTAGCACTGAGCCTGTCTGCCAGGATGTTGGGATTATCAGTTAGTTCTGAAATGTTCATGCCGTTGTGCTGCAACTCAGAGCAGATCTGGGTGTTGCCATTGAGATTCCTGACCTAGTTATAGAATGCTTTGTGGGTGTCCTTAGAATCAGTGGCGATTTTGTTTTCGTAGCTAGCTTTGGAGGATCCTATAAGGGATCCCAGCTTCTTACTGAGGCTGACCAGGGAGATCCTCCACTCATAGGATTTTACTCTCTTTTGCAACAGTTTCTTCCTTCTGTTGTACAGTTTTGGTTTATGACAGAGGACCACCAGATTGGCTTCCTTTTTTGGAGGATAGCGTCTTGGTTCTATTTGGGATAGTACGATCCATGCACTCATGTAAGTGCTTATAGAGTGCATTTGTGTAGGATTTAGCAGTCGTAACTGTACTGTCCATCTGCATGGATGTCATGAAGTTCACCACTTCTGTCTTAAGAAGCATGAAGTTGGCTTTGGAGAATTTTTCTACCGTGGTTTCCTTAATGGGGGGTGAAGGCATGATGTGGATATCTAGGGTGATTAGCTTATGGTCGGATCGAACCAATGATGAGTTGACTTCAGGTGTGGAACATCGGTCACTCATGTTGGTAATGACTAGGTCTAGGATATTGTTGCCCCTGGTGGGGGTGTGGATAAGTTGATCCAGGTCATTGGAATTTAAAAGCTCTGAGTGAAGGAATTGGTACACGAGCAGTTTTCCCAGTTAATGGTGGGGTAGTTGAAATCACCCATTAATAGGGTGTTTGGTTGAACCCTAATATTTTCCAGTATATCAAGAAAAGAGGAGTGGGAATCCTGGGGCATGGTGGGGGACCTGTAACAAGCTACAATTTGGATTACAGTTTTACCCAGAGTTAGCTGCACTTGGATAACCGCAGATGCATTATGCTGAACAACTAGCCTGGAGGGGATATCCTTGCCTTTGGTGTTCCGGTCCAGGTTACATGGCCAAAAAGTGTGGTACGAGTTATAGCCTGGTAGAGCAAGGGTGGTCTCTGGAGCCTTGAACCAGGTCTCAGTCACTGCGCACAGATATCGATGTTCTCCATTTTAAAGAGTGCCTTGAGTGAGTGCATTTTGAGATTTAAACTTCTAGCATTGAGTAGCATTACCCACAGTTTTTGCTTGCCTGTTCCTGTTACGGTGGTGAATTCGTCATTTGAACCTTGCCTAAAAAAAGCGCTACAGGGGCAGCACGAGCCTTAGCCAGTATCTGGAATCCCAGGAGCAGGCTATCTATGGCAAAGCATCGTGGTCTGTCGACCATGTCATCCCAGGCAGACAGATACTGGATCCCCTTAGAATGACACCAGAAGCTTGGCCAATTGTTGAAGTCAATCATTTTGTCCTTGTACTGTGGTATCATTCTGGGTGATGGCAGAATGCTACTCAAGGCTAGAGTCATACCTGCCTAGGCTACAAGATCGGAGAGTTCTTCCAGGTCTCTTTTCGTGTAGTCCAGGGAGGTACATCTCAGGTCGTTCACACCAACATGGACAATGACAGAGTCATATTTGTACTTGTTGTGGCGTAACCTGAGTGTGTGGGCTGTGTGGCAGATCCTGGCACCCGACAGGCAGCTGACAGTAACCTTTTCCTTGTTTAGCCTGGTGAGTGGGACATCAGTGTGCCTGACTATAGAGTCACCCATGACTAGTGTGTTGGGTACGTTGTTTTGCCTTATGGGCTGTGGTTGAGTGGCACACTGACTCTGTGAGCTACGTGTCATTTGGGTTGTGTTGGGGGGTGGAGGTTGCTTGCATTTCTGCTTTGAAGGTATTCTTTGCTTGAGCAGATTATTATTGAGAGCCTCCACAAATGTTTTTGTGTTTGTATGTGTGGATTTTGGTGGTGTAGATTTAGTGAAACTATGTGAGAAGTGTGGTGTGGTGCAAGTGTTTACCTTCTCCTCTTGATTGTCAAGTTCAGTCTTGGTTGGAGAGAGCTTTATCTCCAGTTTGGCTAGATAAGTGCATCTCTCACAGGTTGTAGTGTTGGGTGCCAGGAGGAGAGGGTTGTCTGTGTACATGAGGCAATTGCTACATTGCCCCAAGATGCCCATATTCATCAGATAGACAGGAGAGAACACTGGGAGCTGACCCTTGGACATGCCTGAATAAAAAACTATTTTCCTCTAGATAAGTGAGGAAAGTGAGTACAAGAGCTGTTTTTCTCTAAGCAAGTGAGGAAAGTGAGTACAAAAACTGTTTTCCTCTAGGTAATGAGGAAAGTTGAGTGCTGTAGTAATTAGTAGCTTATTTAGTGCTTACAAGTTTTGAACAAGTGCTGAGCATGAATAAGCAAATTTAAGTGCTAAAACTAAGAATCTGTACCTGGACTAGACTAGTTACAGTAAAGAAACAAGTGCAAATGTGGACTTTTAAATCACAAAGTTAAGAGAGATGGAAAAATTGCCTAAACGGCCAATAACTACAATTTCTGGGCCAGAAACCACTCCTTATAGGTTACCTAGTGCTTACCACTCCCACTGATAAGCTAGCAGGCTTCCCTCCAACACAGAAAGGCTTGGGGAGCTCAGGAGCTTACAAACAGCCCTGGATACAGCAAACCTGTATCTGGACTAGACTAGTTACAGGAAAGGGGGAAACGTGCAAATGCTGGCTTTTAAATCAGAAAGTTGAGAGATGGAAAAACTGCCTAAACGGCCAATAACTACAATTTCTGGACCAGAACCATTCCTTATGTGGTAGATAGGTTACCTAGTGCTTACCACTATACTAGCAAGATGAAAGACTAACCCTCAGGTAAATCAAATAATGACACAGATGTATTTTATTGAAAGTTTTGACCAGGAAAGTCCACTGGGTTAAAATAAATAAATAAACATTTTCACTGACAGCCCAGGAAGAAAAGCTCCAATTACAAATCAAGAAGTATATAAGACAATATTATATATACAACAGCAACCAAGATGTCATACAACTTCACAAAGAGTACAATACATCAAGTGTAGAGTTTTAATACAGTTCTAAGACATTTATGATTTCTACATATTAGTAACAGAGTACAGAGATATTTACATAGGGTTTAATTCTGTTCGTTTTTGTAGGCAAAATTATGGTGCATGTCCACACAATGACATCTTATGACTAGATTTGTGATTATGAGAGACAAGTATAGAACGATCATACTTACAGGGATAGAAGTACATTGTTATGATGGGAGATGTAACTTCAATATAGTAGACAAAGCTTAAAGTGGTCTGTGGTTTTGTAAGCATGAACATATAGGTTCATTAAGGAGACAGTTTTTCAAAATAAGTTTAAAGTTTTTTTATGGATTCCAGTTGTGTGACAGAGGGGGAAAGATCTTCCAGAGTTTAGATACGGAGTGTGAGTACAGGCTTTGCCTAGCCATCTTATTAGGTTTGGAAACTTTTAAGAGTTGTTTTTAGTGGTTTGAAGGTTTCTGGTGGGGATGTAAATATGTGACGTGATTAGGTGGAGTGTCCAATAACAAATTTATAAGAGGCGGGCAAGGCAAAAGCCACCAGGTTATAAGAACACAACAATAGGGCAAGTGGGAGGGAAAATCAAATGCAGTCAGTCACAGTAAGTGTTCAGAGTATGCCAAAAAAACAGTTTAACACACAAACTTTGCAAAAATAAGCATAGAAGTATTAAATATCACTGAAGCAGTTATAGCAAGTGCAAAACATATACTTATGTCAACTTTGTATGTCAGATGGTGTTAAAAGTATTCCAAGTCAGGCAACAAGGACAGACGCTCTTAAATATTGAGCACAATCTTGCAAATATATGAATCTTTTATAGTAGCAGGATGAAAAACTAACCCTCAGACAAATCAGATGAGGACACAGCTATTTTCCACCTAAATCGAATGGAGCCAGCCACGGTAAGTGTTCAGAATAAGCCAAAACCAGTTTAACACAAACTTTGCAACAATAAGCATAGAATTAAAGATCACTGAAACAGTTATAGCAAGTGCAAAAAATATATCGGCTTTGTATGTCAGATGGTGTTAGAAGCATTCCAAGCCAGGCAACAAGGATGGAAGCTCTTAAATACGGAGATTGACTCATAGAATAATAGAATTTGCAAGCAGAAACAAAAGCAAAGTGAAAGAAAAAGATACCCAGATAGTTCCAATAGTAGTAGGAGCAACAGGAATAATAAATAAATTAATTTACAGTACTACTTAAATATGCTGCCAATACATGCAGCTCCATATGAAATGCAGAAGAAGGTAATTATGTGTATATTATGGGTGCTGAGAAGAACACAGACATCAAGGCAAACATCAAGGACTGAAGCAATTCTAATCTCATGAACTCTAATCATACTTTGACTGAGGAATGGAGTCCATTTCTGTCACAGTACTAGAAATCCAGAACATTTGGAAAATTAAAAAGAGTTTGTATCCATTCACCATAAATATAATGGCAAAGCTATGTAAAAACCTCTGTAGCAGAACTCCCAGTGGTGGTGCTGCGGTAGCGTTGTCGCCTCAGAGTAAGATGTTGTCCTGTTAGATTCTCGGCTAGAGCATCTTCTGTGTGGAGACATGCGTGAAAGGGCGTACCTTCGTTGAAGGTTGTGCGTCAGGCCCGGCAACTCGGCATGTAAAAATCTACTGCCAATCATTAGCAGACTGGAGTTCCACTGTGGTGACCCCTAACCGGGCAAAGCCGAAAGACACAACAACAACAACTAAAGAAAGAAAATAATGAAAAGTTTCAAGAAATTCCCATCTCCATTCCTTCCTTCCTTCCTCAAGACCACACTGAAACATGCCAGTGAGGAACTTAAGAGAACTATTAGAAAATGTAAAGAACAGTATGAACATAAATCACTACATACATCAGAGGAAACTACAAATCTTTCATCAGTTATGTCAGGAAATTAAGGAAGAGTAATCAAAATATACTGAGCTCATCCATAATAATATCAGACATTCCCATCACAAAGATATAATCAATATGTCAGCAGATAAATTTAGTGCTAACTTTATCTCACCTACCCACACTGTTGTATCAGCTATCCCTGAAACTTTAGTTTTCCCTGTAATCACATTGGAGCAAGTCTTAGAATCCCTAACAAGGACAAAAAGTAATGTTTCTATGAGACCAGATAACATACTAGGCAGCATCCTCATCATTGCTAAATATGCACAATCTAAACCTTTGTTTAAACTGTTCATCTTTAGCCTATACATTGAGCTGGTCCCTGATGCCTGGAGAACATCCACTGTACCTTCTCTGCAAAAGGGTGGCCCCTCTACAGACCCATATTATTATAGGCCCATCATCCTTACCAGTCATATATAAAGCAATGGATCATATCATAGTATAACTCATTACTACAGACTGAGGCAACTTCTCTGATTTAGAACCCACACAGTTTGGTTTTGTGAAGGGCAGATCCTGTCTCCTGAACCTAGTAAATTTCTTTGCAAAGGTTACACATTCTGTGTACAGTGGTCACTGTTCACTGCTTATCCTGACCTCGCCAAGGCTTTTGACACTTCATGCTGGTATTATTGAAAACTTAATAAACCTTAATGTAGAACTTAACGTAAGCAACTACATTGTCTGCTGGATTGTAAACAGATCCCAGATATTGAAAGCTGCTGTCACCCTTTCAGAACATAAAACTTTATTTAGTGGGTTCAACAGGGATCAATGCTAGGTCCTCTCCTGTTTGGAATTTATTTTGCAGACATTTAAACCTAGATCTCCAAAATGTGCTTCCTTGACCTAGTCTTTTGATGACTTTAAGTTAGGCACAGTTATCTGCTGACCCACTGATACTATACTGCTCCAAAAAGAGGTGGTATATGCACATACCTGGTATACTGAAAATGGTCTCAAGCTAAATTCAAAAAAGTGCAATACAGTAGCACTTGCCAAAAAGATGCTCCCACCTCATATGTTAAGTGATTTTCCTATTCAAACAGATACAGCCATAAGAGACCTGGGTTCCTATGTGGACAATTGTCCCTCATTTGATCATCATGTTTCCACCAGTCAGGAAATCCTTCTACCTAGCCCAGTTAAATTCCAAGGGAATATCTTCAAGATCAAAAAAAGTATTCTTACAACTACTCTTCCTTTATCAGACCAATTATCAAATACAATGATTTAGTATGTACAAATCCAATCAGTCAGCTGGAAAAGTCCCAATGCTTTTTAACAAAAAGAATAACAGTAAAGGCCTTACAGCTTTCAACTCTCCGGATATATTAGCACCATCCTTGTTATACTCAGTAGCCTACCAGTTGTTCTGAGGTGACCAGGATCTCAGTTTTGATCAATAAAAGACCCATTCTTATTTGATCTCCTATTTTTTGCAAAACCAGTGGCTCTACAAACATCCATACCAGGGACCTAAATTTCTACCAACAAATAAACAAGATTTGCTGGAGGATTAGGTTCCTAATTCAATGTATTCCCGGCCTATGGAATAAGTTACCTCTACAGTTTAAGCAAGCTATTACTTTGTCTTTATGTCTTGATGATTGGATGGGTATACATAAACATAAACTAAGGTTATCATGTATGGTTCTGCTTGATTTAGGAGGTGGACACTTAAGTACTTGTAAATGGTGGCAAAAACTTTTACGTGCGTCTGCTTAAAGGTGTATATGACTAGGCATCTTATGGTCCTTGTGATCACTTGCATATTATTCCAATATACACACGCTCCCGTGCACACAATTACAACTGATTGTGTATTACAGGAAAGTATGACAGAGCAGGGTTCACAACAAGTTTTTTTTTTTCAAAGAAGGGTTTACATAGGCTGCAAAGGTTGGATGTCTAGTGGTAGTTACGAGTAATTAGAAAGGTTAGCTTACATGTAAGAAATTTACACAGGTAACATGATAGTTAGGAGTAATTAGGAAGATTAGCTTAGAACTGAGAGATTGTGTACAAGTAACATGAAAGAGTAAGACGGGGTTTACCAATATGAAAGTGATGAAACAGAAGGGGATATTCAGAGAAGGTATCTCCATAGCAATAAAAGAGTCATTGCTGTGTTCTAGCAATGCTAAAGAGCTACCTTGTGATTAACAGATATGCAAGAGTCACACTGAGTAAAAGCTCATTAGCAACTCATTGGTATGTCTCTGAAATGAGCATTTAATGCACTTCAAATTGTGCTAAGTGCTCCCCCTACCTCCCCATTCAATGTTGTTGTTTCATAGGCACCTACAGACACACACATACTCAGAGTCTCAGGCAAATAGACACACACACAAAGCCTTGCAATATTGATATGTTGTGGTGCTAACACATCCACTACTGCCATAAACAACAATGGATATACACTGTCACACCATCGCCTTCACTCCTCTGCTTTTAAATGGTGCAGTACAGCTTGTGTTTGAATTGTTCTACCACACAAGTTCTATCCTTGTGTATAGCTCCGGGGCAGAGAACATGACTAATTTACAGTAGCCAGGTCCCTGACTGCTGCATGTGCGTGTTGCTATGTCCAGCAAGACAGCTAGAGCAGTCTTTGCATCACTCCCTCATAATGCATTCAGTGATCTGGAAACAAGACTGCACAATGTGTTATGTGTTCCCAAATACCCCCACAGGGAAAGTAGGTAAAGAGATGTAAGGGATAATCAACATTTGTTAATGTGCATAAAAATTATGCACAAGGTCTGTGCTAATCCATTTGCAGTTAGTCAGTATCCTATGTGCATGTGATTTACTCAGTAAATTGTCAATGCAGGGCAGCATTATTATTTAAGCACATGTTCAGTCCATCAGCTTCTTATTGCAAAGTTTAACACTAAATTAAAGAAAAAAGGGCAAGCATTTGGGCCAGAGAAACACAAGCTCAACAATATCCTATCTGAATATGTAATAAAGATGAAGAATAAATTTAAGGGATTAAACCTGGTGGATAGAGCCCCTGAAAAGATACAGACAGAGGTTCATGATACTGCCCATGAGGTACTATTAAAAATATACTAAATAGAAAGGCAATTAGGAAGGTGAAATGGCTGTCTGTTGAGGCTTTACATGTTGCCAAAGAAAGGAGGACAGCAAAATATAATGGAGATAGCAAAAATATGTCAAACTGAATCCATATTTAAATGAGTAGAGTGCAAATACTGGAAGAAGACTAAGGAATGGCAAAGTTCAAGAAGATTTGCGATATCAAAGGAACATTCCAGGCAAAAACTGACATGATAAAACACAAAGACAGGTGGGATCTAACAGTTTAAAAGATACTAAAGAAAGGTGGCAGAAATATACAGAAGAATTATACAAGAAGGACCCTAATATCACTGATAATAATGATGGTATGTTCTCTGATCTAGAGGCAGATATCCTGGAGAGTGAAGTAAATTGACCTTAGAAAGCATTGCTAATGACAAGGTTGCAGGAAGTGATGTAATTCTGGCTGAATTGCTTAAAATCCAGCAAAATAATGCTGTTACAGTGCTGCTTGGACTTGACCTGCAAATTTGGAAAACACAACAATGGCCATTAGATTGAAAATGGTCAATTTATATTCCAAGTACCCAAAAAAGATCTAAGTTGTGCTTGAAAATGGACAGAAGTGAACTTTGTTTTATGTGGATGCAAAGTCTGTTCTACAAAATATAGTGTCACTCCAAACCATTTTATCCATGCTGCAGAAAAGGTTTTAGCTCCCTAGACCAAGTATCTCTGATGCCACTTAACTTGCAGATGTGCAGTAAATCCGTCAGTAATAGGTCGAAGGATGCCTTATATGCCAGACACAGACCACCTCTTAGACTGTAGGACTACTAAATTGACTACACAAAAGCCGTTGACTATGTCAACCACAACAAACTGCGGCAAGATGTTGAAAAATAGAGATACTGCATAATCTTATTTGTCTTTTGAGGAATCTGTATGCAAATCAAGACGCAACATCAAGTATAGAATAAATGACTGGTTCTAGATTTGGAAAGGAGTATGACAAGGTTGCATATTGTCATCCTACGTATTCATTTTATATGCTGAATAAACCAGGCAAAATGTGAAATAGACAAATTAGGTGATGGAATTAAAACTACTTATATAAATATTAACAACCTGCAGATGTTACCACTCTGACGGCTGAATGTGAAGAAGAGATGAAGAGCTTGTAGAAAATGCAAACACTGGCTTGTTTCTCAATGCCAAAAAATATATCATCTAGCTCTAACAAATCTTTGCACATACTAGGGTAAGAATTGAAGACATATTTGATGTTCCTGAAAGATCTCTGCAGGTGGTGATTACTGAATTGAAATTAAAAGATGCTTGACCTTTGAAAAGAAAGCTATGGCAAATCTGAATAAGATTTTAGAGTAAAACCATCACACTGGCACCAAAAGCCTATATTTTCAAAACTGTAGTTTTCTCAATAATAACATACAGCTGTGAAAAATAGGACTATAAGCAATGTGCATCACAAAAATCAATGAATATGACAAAGTGATGGGGAAAATGGAAAGCCTGTGTATTGCAAAAAGATTAACTCAGAAAAAAATTCACTGGAAGGCCTAATGCCTAAACTAAAACTCAAATAATTTACCCATATAATAGGATGATAGTATTCTCTACAGAAACTACTGATGGTGTGAAAGGTCAAAGAGAAGGAGGAAATAAAGACTAAGGTGAATAGATAGCCTTACTAAAGTAATGCATATGAATCTGCAATAACTTAAAGAAGCAGTCCTTGTCAGGCAGGCCTAATGTTCCAAAGTCCTTCAGGTTACAAAGAGTTGAATTTGACCAAACCACTTTTTACACAACATCAACTTATATTCAGTAGTTTTATTATGGCAGCAACAGATGTCACCATGTACTTATTAATACTAGGCTAAAAGCACTTGCAGGCCATTTTAAGTTTAGCCAAGCTTTACATTCAGTGCTTGGAATTACATATTCCATTTAGTGTTTAGATTACTCTTGCCCCTTCATGGACTATATTTATATTACCTTTAGTGATAATTGGAGTCATACCATAGGTGTTTTGAAAGCCCACAAGTGTGGGTTAAAAACATTTAGGAGCTGCCTTTGTCCAATAGTAGTACAGGGAAAGCTCTAGGATAAGTTTCCTATTTTTATTTATTTATTTTACATTTGACTGGGCTAGTCCAACTGGATATATGTCCATTTTCAGTGGAGGCCCGGGGAGATAAGCTCCACATATATAAGAAAATTTAAAAAGGCATTGATACATTGCACAAAAAATTGGAACCAGAATGTATCATTGTGTTGGGCATAATAACAAGAAAGAAATATCCTGGTCTGAGCAGTTGTAGAATTCATATCAAGAAATAGGACAGATATAACTAATTAATTATATAGTCACACAAAAAACATGACAAAAAAAAAAACACCACCAAAATAAAAAAAAAAAACTAATGGTGTGAACCAGCTATGGATATTTATACCAAATTTTCTACTGTAAAGTTTCACAAGAAATCATAGGTTGTAACAGCTGTTGTTAAACATACAAAGTATGTACAAGGATATTAATTAACTGTATAGTCACATACACCTTATTGTCAAATGAGAAGAAATAAGATTATATTTGTAAGAGGGCTAATATCTTTCTATCCCTTCATCCAAGTTGTACTTGAATTTGGACAGTGATGTGCTTCGTTTTACATGGACGAGGAGTATATTCCAGATAAATGGAATGCTCTCTGAGATATACAGGTCTCTCCAAACTCTCGGATGATGTTGCAGAAAAGATTTAGCTCCATAGACCGGGTATTTCTGATGCCGTCTGGCTTGATGGTGTACAGTACGACCATCAGTACTGGGTCGCAGAATGGCATGTATGCCAGAGACCTCTTAATAATCTGCCAAGAAACAGATTAAAACTACAGGACTTTGAGAAGGACAATGTTGAGCAAATAGTTACCCTTTTTTCAAGATATCTCTGTGAGTATTTGGGCTGTTGCATGTGTTTGGACAGACATATGCCAAAGGGGGCATGACTGGCCTTATGAGGCCTGCATAAATGGGAACAATGGCATAACTGGACCAAGAACCAATCCGTTGTTAATGAGCTGCACAATATAGAAAGATTTCTTCACCACAGTAGACACATGCTAGTCAAAAGAGAGACTGATGGCTACATAAATTCCCAAAGCTCTGGGTCAACTCTTAGGGACGACTTATTAATGTGGTAGTTCCCCATAGTTCCCCAGGGATAATGCATTTTTGCTGGTGACACTGTGGTTCAGTTGTGAAGATTTCTGCCTTGCAACTTAGGGACCAAAGGTTCAGTTATGATGTCTAGTTTACCATTATCCTTTTCAAGCTCTGCCCCAGAGATTACAGCCAGAAAGTAAGAAAACTTTGATAGAAAGACCTACAACACAATAAATTATTTGAGCAAGTATCAGAAAATATTTGCAAGGCAGTCAGTATACAGATTCATATACTTCAACCTCCGATCAGAGTTCGGGGACAAATTCAGAAATAATCTGGGACACTTTAAAATACTAATTAGTACAATCAACATTAAAAGTTGATAGAGTAAGAAAACAAAGATAAATTAGTACGCACTTTCCGAAGTAAAAGAGAAATAATTACCATCATTTATAAAGTATAATTCGCCATATTTTCTTCCAAAAGTGTTAAGAATTGGGAGGGCAAAGACAACAACATTTTGAAAGTCAGGGATACTTTACAGATACTACAGCAGTACAAGTTTAGGTCTTCCAACAGACACACTTCCGAATATGTCCCACCAGCAGCAACGTGGAAATCCTGCGTTGCTGCTGTAGTTCTTACCTTTCTACCAATAATATTAATTCACGAGCTAAAATAATCCCCGACACAAGTGTGACACTAAATGTTTAGAAATAAAATATTTTTCTATCTAATCATACTGCCAACACGAACCTCGCAAAACGCGCTATCACATTCGAAACTATGATTTTAAAAAGTATATGTGAAAAGTCTTCCGCGCCGGAAATGTAAGTTCCGGTCAAATAAATTATATGCGCGGAAGGTGGTGTGTCTTTTCAGTTGACCGCTGAAGCACCGTAGCGGATGATGTCTAGTACTTCTGTGGATTATAGGTACGTCTCTTAATGATTACGTTACTTGAGCATTGTTTAAATTTTTGTTGGTTACTAATATATTGTTGTGTTAAACTGTTAAGCGATGTGTTCTTTAGTTTGTGCTGGAATTACTTAAACGGTCTAGTTTTACGTAATTTGTTATTTTGACTCATCCTGTTTGCGTTTCTTGTGTAACGCAATTATTTAAATGTGCTTAGGGATGTACAGTGCCTCCCGCCATTCAAAATTAAGGACTGTTGGCGAGTTCGTTCTGGGTTTCTACAGTGTTTGGGCTAAATAAAGGGTCGATGATTATGAAACGGTGGGAAGCCATTTCTGAGCAAGTGTGGTGGTGGGAGGCTTCCGAATGGAGGGGTGCCAACAGCGTTTTTCTGAGTTGGCCTAACTGAAGTTGAATTTTCTAGAACATTTAGCGTAGTGGGAATGCTCACTGGAGTAAAATGAAAGTAGCTTTAGAGACTGTGTAGTGTTGCAGCTTTGAGTTATGAGGAGGAAGCGTTTTGACTTAAAATGGCCGACCGGTATATTTCCCACGTGGTGTTATGCGGTTTTATGGGCTAATTGTTTAGTGTGTTCTAGGTAATTATACCAGTAGACAGTAAATGTAGAGTGGGCTTGCTCAGGTATAGCTTTGAGAAAGCGAAGAGTCTAAGTTAGAGTGCCTATGGGGTCATTGACAAATTGGTAAAATTGCCACCCGTCTTTCTGCGTGCGGCGCGTAGTCGTTACATAGATGTTTCCTATCTATTTTCGGTAAAATAAGGAAAGCTTTGTGTGAAAGCTTCCACGAAGTATTCGGAGAAAGTGTTTGTAAAGTAGCATTTCTCTTCACTTGATCTGTAAAGCTGAGCGTAGGAGGTCTGTAGGTTAAGTAACTGAGCGCTTTTTAAATGACTTGGGGACTGGAGGGAGATGGGTTTCTAAAATTTGGTATTTGTTTCGGTCTGGAAAAAATCGCGGAGGTGTGGCACTTGTACTTTACTTGGTCGGCCTTGCAGGCTAGATTGGCGCCTTTAATCGTGTCTTCGTAGTGTATTTCGGTTACTAATTTAATCTGCTATAAATGTCGATAGTGGCTAAAGTTCATCCAAGACTGAGAAGGTAGCTTGTACTGGGTCGGCCTTGCAGGCTAGGTTGGCGCCTTTAATCGTGTCTTCGAAATGGACACTGCTCACAATGCACTACGGTTACTAACTTAATCTGCTATAAATATTGATAGTGGCCAAAGTTCATCCAAGACTGAGAAGGTAGCTTGTAGTATTTGCTTGGTGTTGCGTTTTTAATACAAATATTGATTCAGTGTCGTATTTGCAGATTGCATACACAGACACGTGTGTATGTACATATAATTGTGTGGAGTTTTCCCTCCGCTGAAATATTTTGTCTAGACGGACATTCCTGGAAATCTTTTGTCTCGAAGAAAATATTGGTCAGTACATAATTGTAATTGGCCATTTAAGAATAGTCCACTAACTTTTCTTCCAGTGAAATACGGTGCGACATTTGGGATGTGGGGAAATTACAATGCTTGTAGCTAACAGACAAACGTAGAAAGAAATGGTAAAAACGCCAAGATAAGTAAAACGGGTGGGGGGCTGTATTGAATAAAATAGTAAGGCGACCACAATTTAAAAGCTTGTGTATGATAGGAAGCTGTCTTGCAGAATGAAAGCTGGGAGAGGGTAAAGTCTCACTTTACAGAGCTACATAGCTTAGGTTTTATGTCTAAAAACGAAGGTGGTAGTTAGAAAGGAAGGATTCAAGAATAAAGTAGGCTTTTGTTACAATGTAGGGGGAGGGTGGGACTAACTGGGTTTAGTATGCAAAATGTGTAGCAGGTTGGCAGGTCGCTGAAACATGGTGGCATTGTGGAAGCAAAAACCCTGTGAGAGATGAGATTTGGTGACTAAACTAGGTTATTTAGCAGATGAAGATTGGAGAATGGGTATACTTTTAACTCCCTCGCCTCTTCAATGGTATCATCTGTCACTCGGCCCACAAACTAGTAAACCATCCATTAAATGTCCCATCCCTCCAGAATGTACTCCAACCACATCACACCACCAGACCAAGATCCAGCAACAAAAATCACTTTTGCAGATCACTAAAGCCAATAACTGCTGGTGAAGCACTATTCTCTTGCGCATAGCCAAATTATGGAGCTCTGTGCAATCATGCACCCACTTCAAAACTTTACTAAAAGCACACTAAAAACATACTGGCTATGCCCTTGCAACTCCCACTCATCACCCACCCCATCCAACCACTACCTTTCTTTCCACCCCCACTAACTACCTTGATTATAGCAAGTTCAGGTGCTCATAAGCCTAGTACTTGTACAGCAGGAACTTTTTATTGTAACATTTGGTAATGTCTGTTAGTAATTCGCATGTAAATATTCTAGTTGTCTACTGATGTACTATGTTATTCATTTTGTATTTTAACTGGAGCTTTTCTTCCCGGGCCTCTGCTGAAAATGGACCTACGTCCAGTCAACAAATGTAAGTAAATATTTTATTTATGTATATTTGTTGGCCGGGGAGTGTCCGACTGGACATAGGTACATTTTCAGCGGCGGCCTGGGGAGAAAAGCTCCACAGTTAAAATACACAGTTACATTGAATTACATAGCAACAATTTATATAGCAATTACTTGCAACAATTTATATAGCAATTACTTGCAACATATTTACAGAAGAAGAACATAGTACATCAGTAGACAACTAGAATCTTTATTTGAAGTACGTAACTGACATTAACAGTTACAAGAAGTTGTTCCTGCTGTATAATTACTGGCTTATGAGATCTGAGCTTGCTATAATCAAGGTAGGTAGTGGAGTGGTTGGATGGGGGGGTGATATTGGAGTGGGAGTTGCAAGGGCATAGAGAGCATGTTTTTGGGTGCGCTTTTAGTAAAGTTTTGAAGTGGGTGTATGATGGTATGTGGGTAATTGCGGGTGGGAGGGAGTTCCATAATTTGGCTATGGTGCAAGCTTCACAAGCAGAATTATTGGCTTTAGTAATCTGCAAGTGATTTTTGTTGCTTAGTGGTCTGGTGGTGCAATATGGTTGGAGTAGATTCTGGAAGGATGGGACATTTAGTGGATGATTTACTAGTTTGTGGGCGAGAGAGTTGATACCATTTGAAGGAGGTGAGGGAGTTCAAGCCAGCCCGGTTCAGCAAGTGAGAGACGGTGATGACTACGGTGGGATGTCCTTGTGGCGAATTTGGTGATTTTGTTGTAGCAGGTCTCTAGCTTGTTTAGATCGCATTGCCTTAGGTTGGTATATATTGGACGGGCATAAAGTAGGGTGGATATAAGGTGGGAATTTGCTATTGAAGTCTTTGGTGAGAAGTAGCTTGTTTCTGTATAAATATATGAAGACTCGTCTGCAATATTTTGTACAACTGAACTACAGACGTCCATATTTGGATGTTCATGGGCTATCGGCCCTAAGGCCTATGCAAGCCTAGCCATAACAATTCCCTGGAATTTTTTTCCCACTATATTTACTTCTCTGGACCCCTGTCTAGCAGGGCATCTGACATGATCCCTGAGGTGAATTTCCCATCTCCCATCCAATCAGGGTTCCTTTTGAAGAGGGCCAATGAGGTGCTCTGCTTAACATGTATGGGGGGGTCTCTGGGTCAGGAACCTATCCTTCCAGCATGTTTTGTTCATTGTGATAAGGTTTAGATCCCTGGAGTGTGTGGCTCTGAGAGATTTCTTTAAGTGGAGCATGTCCAACAGCTCAGGGTTTGACATGGCCTTGTATGTTAAGCAGAGATTGCCTCTGAGTAAACGATATGCCACAGAGTATAGCTGGAGTTTTTTTTTAGACTGTCAGCATATGGCATCTGCTTTAGGCCTGTGATTCTTTTACTGAGATTTCTGTGGCCTTTCCAGCTGTTGCAGATGTCGTGTGAGGTACATGCCCAAATGGGGCATTATACTCTAATGGGTCTTGAGGGGATAAGTACAGTGGGATAATGACGACCTCCTTTTTTCTGGATGAAAAGCCCTTTGTGATGTGTGCTACGTAGAAGGATTTCCTGACTGTTGTGGCGATGTGGTTATCGAAAGTGAGACCACTGTCCACTTGTCCCAAAGTCTCTCATCACACTTTCGATTAGTGTCCTGCCACCTGTGTGGTAGTTCATGGGTACATGTTTTTTTTCCAAAGGGTATGAATATACATTTCTTGGCATTAAGCTTGAGCCCATGGCTCTGGCACCGGGCATCTGTTTCTGTAAGGCCCTCTTGTAGAATATCCACATTTGGGGGTTCAATAATGGCTCCCAGTTTGCAGTCATCTGCAAACTTTATTAGCCAGAGTCCCTTAGTGTTGGCCTGTACTTCAGAGATGTAGATGCCAAACAAGTGGTCCCAGGACTGAACCCTGAGTTACTCCACTTGTCTGGAGCTGGATTTCGAGTCTGCTACTCTTACAGTCCCATTGAGTGACGTAGGGATTTATATCTAGATTAGTAAGTTTATCTAAGATTCCAGAGTAGGGGGGGGGGTGTCTCGAAGGCCTTGGTGAGGTCCAGATAGGCTGTGTGGACCTCCTTGTCCTCGTCCACAGCTCTGGAGACTGACTCAAGAAGTCAGTCAGATTCAGGAGGAGAGATCGGTCCTTCACAAACCCAAACTGGGTGGGGTCCAGTGTCTTGAGGTTGCCAATGTCACTTGGGTGGGGTTCCAGTTCATTTTGTAGTTCGTGTAGTACACAGCCTGGGATGTCATCTGGTCCCATGGATGCTGTATTCTTAGCTTTGGAGAGTGCTGTTTCTATCAATGTGGCTGTGATTACCTGACTTTGGCAATCTCTTTGGTATTGAGATGGGCCCTTTAGGGGGTGAGAGGGGAGTGAAGTTGGCACTTCTGGCTCGCAGAACAGTGTGAGTAGTAGACTCGAGTAAGACTGCTGACCAGTCACACGTGGGGTCCCACAGGGGTCCTGGGTCCTCTCCACAGGGGTCTACTTCTCAGAAGTACTTATTGCATATTTTGTATGTATTTATTATGATGTGATTGTTATCAGTCATTCAAATTAAATTCAAGCCAGATTGGTTACTGGGCAACAATGTAGTACTTTAGTACCCTTATTCTTTTTGTCCTTTAAAGTTCATCTCTATCTTCTGACCTTTAGGATAACATTTGCTATACACCAACTTTTGATCTGGGTAATGTTTGGCCTTAACCCCTTGGTACCTCTTCAAAATATTCAAAAGGGAATAACCACACTTGTTTCCCATTGCTATGTTTGCATAGCTATTGGTACAAGATGTCATGTCCTTAAGCAATGCAGGTTAAGCGCAAGTAATGATGCTTGCCCAGTAACTAATAATTAAAGCATGGAAGTGATTGGTTTGGATTTAATTTTATAGATTAACTATGGTTGTCTGAAAAGATCAATGACAAAGCCGCTAACATAATATTGTGCATTTTAACAGCATTGGTTTATAACAGTTCCTTAAGCATTGTCGTAGTGCTATTGGGTGTGTGTGTCCAGGTTTAATGTGGTTTTGATAGTGGCAGTCATGTTGCCATTGAGGTCAGGAGGTTAGGGGTAGGAGTAAAGTAGGTAAGGGCATAGTCACAAGTAGTTGGGTAGTGTTCCTGCTGTGTAATTTTGGTGGTGACTCAGAATCCAATGTACTTTTTTTTGGATTTGTTAGTTCTGGTTGTGGTGTGTGTGGTTTGAAAAGCCATGGAGATTTAAGAGTGAGGGGGGACTCCTGGGGTTCAGGTTTTCCAGTCTATATTGACATCACCACATACTATGGTTTCTTATGGGAATTTAATAGAGCCAATTAAGGATTTCGAGGGTATTAATATTACCAGGTGGAAGGTAGGTGCATATAATATAGATGGATTTGTGGGTATTAAGGTGTAATTCTGAGGTCAAGATTTCAGTTACTAACAATGGGATGTTTTTCATGAATAACGGTGATTTGCATGCACGTCTTATAGAGAATTGCTAAACCACCTCCCTTTTTGGCTTTACGGTCTAGTCTTAATATGTTGTAGCCCAAGGGGAGTAATTACCCTGTCATGGATTGTTGGTTTGAGCCAAGTTTCAGGTAGGCAAAGTATGTCAAATGAGTGTACATCAAGCAGTGCATGGAGCTGGGCAATTTTATTAATCCTGCGGATGTTAAGTTGAGCCATAGAGAGAGTTTGGGGGGGAAGTTCATAAGGGTGGGGAATAAAGGGGGTTTATAGTAGCAGTGTTGTTTGGGCCAGGGTTGAGATGAATGCCACCTGCTGGAAAAGAGAGAACTACACTTATTTTGGTGTCGGGGCGGGGGGGGTGGAGTAGATGTATGCCTGGTTAGTGTGGGTAATGTGGAACTTTCTATGACCTTTTGCAAGAAGGTAGCTAGGAGAAGAAATGTTTTGAGAATGGAATGTGTTTTAGGAATGTGGGCTAGTATGTTGAGTAAGCATGGTTATTTAAGTAGTTCATGAGGTTAGAAGGTATGATAGCATAAGAAAAAGTGAGAAAGGGATATGTTTTAAATTAAGAGTTTAGAAGTGGAGGCATAGTGATAGGGATGTATGTATGAAGGAAATGAGGAAGTAGAAATGAAGAGAAATAGAGGAAGTGAAGGAATAGATTTACAGTATCCAAGGATAGGTATTGGATGAGCAAGAGGGTGGAGTAATTGGTGTGTTTAAAGGGGGGAGTGGTTGAAGTATAAGGTTAGTAACTATGGGTGGTGGGAATTGGGGGAGGGGAGCAGAGTAAGCTCACAGGGCAAACTTGAGTGGGTTAGAGCCAGTAAAGCAATTTAAGATTAACAGTAAGCAACCGATCATATAGAGGAGCACTAAATTCCAGGTGAGTGGGTAGTACTACAATATTTTGTTTACAAGGGATAGAGGGTAAGTACAAGAACAGTTAGATACAGGAACAAGGAGAGGAGAGAAATTAAGCAGTAGTGAGGGGTTGAATACTGAAGGGGGAGAAAGGGATAAAACACAAGCAAGTGAAGGGTGCCACCTAGTGGACCAAGGTAGAATTGGAGTCTGCAGGTAAAGTAGAGAGGTAAGAAAGGGGAAGTCTGTGTTTAGTAGCAACTGAGCGGAAAAGCTAATTTAATGGGGAGGGGGTGCAAGGTCTGGCTGCTGGGTACCTGGCTCAGGAGAGAGCCTTTTAAATATACATTAGAAAAAGGTGATAGGCAGGATTGATTTTGTTGGGGGTCCTTATTGACCAGGCAGGTATGTTCTCGGTCTTTAATGAAGGAAGCAGGTTGAGAGTTCTGTCTTTCCTGAGGGTACCTAAAGAAGCATGTTCTTCAAGCAACTGGTCACACATGACCTGGTCTTGTCTGCTTCTGAACTGTAGGGGGCCAGCGACAGTTACTGTGGATGAATAGTATTGGACTACTCCCCAATTAGTCCAACAACATGTCTGGGTTATTCCTTCCTTGTTTGTTTCTCTCACGCCCTCTTTGAAGGGAGGGCATGTCTTCTGAGGCTATAAAGATAAGACATTGCATGCCATGATGGAGCTTGGGAGGATCTGAATTTGTGATAGTTGCCAGCTAAATAGCATCTGGCTGCCACATCCAGTATAAATCCAGGAATGAAGTTTACCTCTTGTTTGCAGTACCCCGTCACATTTTAGGCGCATGCATATCTCATACCCTGAGTTAGCGGCCTTCTCGGGATCAAAGATTGTGTGTTTTGACCCCCAAAATTGTGTCCATCAAAAAGGTTGATGGTGAAGGTGTCTTTGCTTCTGAATGAGTCCTGGTCTGCTCGGGGCCCTTTACTTGGTATTTTGTAAGATTGTCTGGGCTGCCTTCTGTATTCTCAAGCTCTGGGTTTGGGCTTTATGCTGCTTACCTCCAGCTGAGCCTTGGTGCATTGTGAGATGGGAAGGTAGGTGTGACATGTACTGTTTGGGTGATCGTTTGCAGCAAATGGACTTAATGTCCATTGAGTGAACCTGCGATGTTGAGTTTTTTTAAAAAGGTGCTGTAGGTCAGAGGGCCTATTGCTATACCATCAAACCCTTGGCACTCATACTGCTGACCCACTGCTTCTCATTCTGCTGTGTATCCTGTCCCTCTATGCTGACCCTGGTTGGGTAGTTAAGGGGACCACTTCACAGTGGTATTGGTGTTTCCCTGGCCTTCTGCATATGTCTAGTAACCATCCAAGGGAAGGGTGTGATGCGAGTTCCTGTACTTATCACCCCTCTCTTGCTTTTACCAGGTAAGTTGAACTGCAGTGTGCATTCCATGCATACTTGTCTCTGCATGCACTCCTGTCTCCAGTTCCTGAACTGTTAATTGGATCTGTTGCATGGTTTTATAGCTGTATGCTACTGTGCTGATTCTTTCTGCACCTTACAAAAAATAAGCTGTCAAAGCTCTTTGAGTCTCTTCTTTGAGTAATCTCTGCTCAAAGTAAACCTGACTTTGGGGTTCCTTGAGCCAAGTAAGGGTTGGGGGGTAGGGTGGTATATTTAGAGTCCCAACTACTGTCTAGATCTACAGAAGTGCATAAAGTTGTGTAAAAAAAAAGTTGGTATTGAATAAAAGCAGTCAATATCCTGATCTGTCGAAGGAGACAGGATAAACCTGTTAACAGGCTGTAGTTCTCAACCTACTGTTTTTGGGAGTGGGGGCACACTTGATGTATGTTAACTTTTTTTTTTTTTTTTTTCCCCAGCACAAGAGACCATGGCGGTCCTGAAGGAATGGACCCAGATGGTGTTATTGAGGTATGGAATGTGTTAAGAGTTGGCCTCTTAATTTTACTTGCAATTTATTAATGTAGTAATCGTGGTACTTACTTTGCAGAGCAACTGGAATGACATTACAGATAATTTTGATGATATGAACTTGAAGGAATCTTTGCTTAGAGGTATCTACGCCTATGGATTTGAAAAGCCGTCTGCCATTCAGCAGAGGGCGATTATTCCTTGCATCAAAGGTATGTTTTTCTTGGTTCCATTTTACTAGCATTCTGAGGGAGCTGTATTTCAGTAATTGCAGAGTGACATGATGGTATACCATCTTTCGGGACTGACTTCACATGGAGAGAGAGTTTTTACTGATCACTCTAAACATTTTAGAACTTTATTTAAAATTAAAAAATGATCTGATTTGCCTTCCTCCTTGCAGGTTTCCAGAGGCCAAGGTAAGTTTCTAGCTGAGCTTGGAAGCACATTTTGTCGGTTTGTAGGGTGGCTACGTTTGAAATGGTGCACAGATTCTTTGTAGTTTTGCAGTATCGGTCTGTTTTAAGCCCCTTGCCAAGGTCATCGTGAAATAGTAGTCAATTGAAAACAAGGTTGTTCATGTTACTAGTTCTAACTCACCACCTTAGAAAGTGAGAGCAATATTGCTGCCCACCATGAAACTTGTGGACAGAATTGTGGATAGAATTGTGGGTATTTATTGGGTAATTAGTCACCAAGCAAAAACAAACAATGGCAGCATACACAGTATTGCTGTGTAAATGGTGCTAGTACTGCTTCTGTGGAGTAGCAGGGTACAGTCCTGACTTAGTGGATCAGGTGAACGGGAAGGATGGCTTTGCCCATCAAATGGGAGGGTTGGTTGTGGGCTTTAGTTTATTTTCTCTAATGGATGGAGGCTGACGTGGCCCAGAAAGTGGAATAGGATGGGATCTAGCTGAGCTGCTGTAGAGGCAGAGCAAAGTGTTGCGTGTTCATGTATTCCCATCTCGTGTGCAATCTCACAGGTCATGGGGGGGGGGGTGCTGAATTGTGCAACAAAGTAACCACCATAGACTCCAGATCATAACTTCTGAATCCAAGCAGAATAGTGAGACAGCGTCCTAGTATCTTCATTCAATGCTGATAATACTTCCATTGAAGCAAGTGGCGAGCTTTAGTTGTCAAATGGTGGGGAAATCCCAACTTGAGCACTCAAGGTGAATTAAGTCTCAAGAATACTCTTGTTCAGATGGCTACAGAAATGTCTGATTTTACTTTACAGCCAATGTAGACCTGTTGGGCATGTATATGGGTTCATAGGCAAGTTCTGACACCCTTGGTAAGTGTAAGCATGGGCCTGGGAGATGAACCATTTTACAGGTTGCATGTCTGCATTAGAGACGTGGGTACTAAACCAGGGATGAATTTCTGGTTTCCCATCCAGCTGTCCTGAATTGGGTTAGGAAATCTGCTTTAGCCTGTTCTGTAGATGGTCTTTCGGATACATGACCATTTCTCTCAGTAGGTCCTATTTATATTGCAGATGAAGTTTTCTGTCTTTAGAATAAGTAATTCTGGTACTGTTTGTAGTGTCCCTTACAACCCTAGCCATGTTAATCCTGAGTTCTCTTGGTTAGAGACTACCCCTGTTCATTTTCATCCTTGGACCTCTAGCTCCTGTGTTCTGCTCTACTGGGTGGAGGGTTAATTTAATTAATGAAAATCTAGGCTTTTCTTAAATGAGTGTTTGCAGTTTTATTCATGGTAGGTGTGAGTCTTAAAACATCCGTAGCTTCTGATTTAAACATGGATGGAATAGTCTGCCAGTCTTGTGAAAAAAATCTAAATCTCCTAAGGTGCAGTCTTTGCCTGCCGATCTCAGAACAGTGTCTTGCTTAATGCTACTATATATGTTTTCTGTGCTGTATAACAGATGTAGAATGTACTGTTCATGTGTCCATTCGTCTTCATTCCTGTCCACTTAAACTTAATAGTTTAAGTAATGATAAAACAATTAGGATATCCAAACCAGATAAGGGGGGAGGTACGGTAGTGATGGACCATGTATGGTACGAAGAAAAAATGATGGACATATTAGACAATGAAGAAAGATATAATAGAACATCATTAAATGAGATAAATATTGGAAATAGAGAAGTTTATATGGCTCTTAATGATTTATTATTGGAAGGATCAATTGATGTTCAAACGTTCCAGTATATGAATGTTGAAAAACCTACGGTACCGAGTATGTTTGGGGTACCGAAGGTACATAAAAGTATACTTAGTCCATCTATGAGGCCAATTGTGGCCTCAGGCAATTCTGTTACAGCACCGATAGCTAAATGGTTGGATACAAAATTGAAGGTCCTCTCCACTACAGGGGCTGGTGTGGTGAAGGACTCATGGGAACTTCTGCAACAATTATCCCAAGAAGTTTTTGATAAAGATATTACATTCTACACAATTGATATTGTTGATTTATTTTCCTCTATCACAAGAGGAAGGTATGAAATTATTTGAAGAAGCCTTGATTAATTATGGAAAATTTGACTAACTAGTTTTATTTGATTCTTAGACTTATGGATTTAGTGCTTACTAATAATTTTATTCATTTTGAAGGGGAATTTTTTAAACAGACACAAGGGGTAGCTATGGGGGCTAGATGCACCCCGACATATGTGAATATTATTCTTTCTACTTGGGAAAGTGAATTCATCACCAATTCAAGTTTTTGTTCATGTTGGAAGTTATACAAGCGCTTCCTTGATGATATGTGTTTCTTATGGATTGGTTCGGACGAAGAATTTCAGGCATTTTTTAAACGTATTTCTGATTCCACTAATTTTTTTAAAATTTACTTATCAATGTGATAAAGATGAACTAAAGTTTTTGGATATTAATGTAGGGAAAAGTGAATCAGGTTTTTTCTCTAAGGTGTACAGAAAGCCAACTTTCTCTAACTCTTATTTGTCTTTTGAAAGTGCACACCCCTATCACCAAAAGAAAGGAATAGTGAAGGGGCAGTTTGTAAGAGCAAGCAGAATGACATCGAGGGAACTTGATTTTAATAAGGAATGTGATATTTTGTATAATATGTTTAAGGAAAGAGGGTATCCATCGGAAATGATTAAAAATATTGAGAAGGAAGTAAGGGAAGGTAGATTGGGGAGGTTTGAACCTATTCTGGGCAAGCTTAACAATATTTTGGGAATTTCTAAGAGTACTAATGAAAATTCGGGAAGAGAGAGTAATTTCCTAGTTGATTATTGTGGACAGGCTGTTCAGATTAGAAAGATTTTGGAGGAAGAATGGGCAAAGTTTGGTGAACTATCTGACTTGGATCACCTTTTTGTAGACCCATTGAGATGTACTTATCGAAAAGGTAGAAATATGAAATCAATATTGGAAGGAAATAGAGTAACTCACAGGAACAAAAGAATTAAAGTAGGGACATTTAGATGTGGGAAGTGTTACTTAATGCACACATATATGTACAAACAAGGCAATTTATATAAAAAGTAGGGATATTCTCATTGAGAGTAGGTATTTTTCCAATTGTGACACTATTGGTATTGTTTATATTGCCTTATGTAAGGTATGTGATGCATTCTACATTGGAAAATCCGAAAGGAAGTTAAATAGGATTTATGAGCATTATTACGAAATAAGAACAAATAATCCCAAAAATGCTTTATTTAGGCATCTAATTGCCCTTTAGCTACGTTTAACTTTGTGCTTGAAGTAGTTGAGAAAGATATCAGGGGTGGGCAAGAAAGATATCAGGGGTGGGCAATGGGAGACCTCTATAGAATACAAGGAGTTACTATGGCAACTGCACTTGGGAGCTAACAAAGCACCAGGCCTGAATGATGTTTCTATAACTCCGGTACTAAAAATGAGGGCAGCTAAATTATAAGAGGTTATTAATATTGTATACATTTTAGGTATTTTTTAAGGAATTTTTAATAAGTGTTTTCTGGTTTTGTTTATTTTATGGTCTAAATGTTTGAATTTGTATTTATTAATATTAAGGAACAGATTATGTGATTGTTGAAATTGTATGTGTTATGAATTGTAATATGCATTGTAATACTGATATGGTTTTAGGATAGGGTTTGTTTTATCCACTTGATGGCGCCAGTACAGTTTGTTTCTTAGTCATTATTGAAATTTGAAAGCAGACTTTGCACTAAGAATATGTTTTTAGCTATTAATGTTTTTAGCTATTTACTTTTTTCTTTGTTAGGTCTTATGCCAATTAGAGTGCTAGAAATGAAGTTTTTAAACAGTTTATGTTCATGAAAGTTTTATATGATGTTTATTCATTTGAGTGACAAGATGCATGTTTCTTTAGTTGATTTTAACTTAAATCATAGTTCATTAGGTCCACCTTAAGTTAATTAATTGGATGATAATTTTGTGTTAATTGACTGTGGTGGATGTATTTAAGAGGGGGGATTTGTGAGGGGTAGGTTGTCTGAAGTCAATTGTGGAACGAAAACGCAGTGTGGAGTTGTTTTCCAGCGTTTATGATTTTGTGTGTCCTGAATAAATCCTTTGTATTGTGCCTGCAGCCTTATTTCCTTTAGTGCTTCGTCTGTGCTGAATTGGGTTAGGAAATCTGCTTTAGCCTGTTCTGTAGATGGTCTTTCGGATACATGACCATTTCTCTCAGTAGGTCCTATTTATATTGCAGATGAAGTTTTCTGTCTTTAGAATAAGTAATTCTGGTACTGTTTGTAGTGTCCCTTACAACCCTAGCCATGTTAATCCTGAGTTCTCTTGGTTAGAGACTACCCCTGTTCATTTTCATCCTTGGACCTCTAGCTCCTGTGTTCTGCTCTACTGGGTGGAGGGTTAATTTAATTAATGAAAATCTAGGCTTTTCTTAAATGAGTGTTTGCAGTTTTATTCATGGTAGGTGTGAGTCTTAAAACATCCGTAGCTTCTGATTTAAACATGGATGGAATAGTCTGCCAGTCTTGTGAAAAAAATCTAAATCTCCTAAGGTGCAGTCTTTGCCTGCCGATCTCAGAACAGTGTCTTGCTTAATGCTACTATATATGTTTTCTGTGCTGTATAACAGATGTAGAATGGCTGCAAGGTTTTTGTACTGTTCATGTGTCCATTCGTCTTCATTCCTGTCCACATTTCTGCACTGATGTGCATTGTGTAATGGCTGCATGAATGGGGGGGGGGTCTAAACAGGCAAGTGGTGGTGGTGTGTGTGGTGGAAAATTTTCTATAGATGGGATTTCTTTTTAATGTTTTTTTTTTTTTTTTTCCTTCCTGTAGGGTATGATGTTATTGCTCAAGCCCAGTCTGGTACTGGGAAGACTGCCACATTTGCAATTTCTATCTTACAGCAGTTGGCGATTGATGTAAAGGAGACTCAAGCACTTGTATTGGCTCCTACCAGGGAGCTGGCTCAACAGGTATCTAAACTGCAGTTTAATTTATAAAGCGGTGCTACCCTGTTATCATTTTGAGCTTCTGATTTTAGTTTTAATAACTTTGGATTGCTAGTTCATTTATAAGACAGTAAAATGCTACCCGTACTGTAGTATTCACCTTTTTGAGTAGGGTTTGCAGTGTTTAGACAGTTATTCAGTAGTGAATCTTCAGCGAGAGGCCAACTTGAGAGGTATAGTGGCAGATGGATTTCTTAGTTTTGTTAAGCTTGCCAGTTGAGTTTGTCTGTTGAGTTTGTCTAGTGTCTGGATAGGAGTGCAGCTTTGCCCATCCTGATGGGCATACATTTTGCAAGTAGCCTCTACTTGTTTGCAATGTTTTTGACCCTGAAGAAACTTTTGGTTAGAAATTCAAACTTCATTTCTGAAGTGTCTCCCATCACAGGCAAACTTCTGTACAGGAGCCTTGCTTGGGTCCAAGATGCTTCCCTTCTGGAGTTCAGTGGAAGTAGTATGGAAGTGTCTGGATGTGGGGTCACTAATGCTGCTTAGTTTGACTTAGTTGTACAGACAGTGCTGAATGCCTGCTATTTGTTCCCTTTTGGGGGAGCAGCTTGCACTCTTTACAGTTTCTAGTGTCTGGGTGGCTTGGCAGAGTAATTTTAGGGTATGTCTGGCAGATTTCTTTTGTGTTGTACCTCCCACAAACTAATGGTTCTGGAAGGTAGTATTTTCTGCCCTGGGGAAAAGATGCAAGTTGGGCCTGATTTTTGCGTGTTTTTGTTTTTAGCTGTTAGTCCTGGAAGATGGACTTGGTAGTGCACATTAAGTAACTTGTTTTCTAAAGCTAGTTTTATTACTGCAGGTTAGTTTCAGCATGGTTGATCAGTGCCATGTTGTCGTTCCCCCTGCAGAAATTAAAATTGTTTCATTACTATCCCTGTATGCTTTGACCCAACAGCAGATGGGGACGCTTAGTCACAGACAAGCTCTAGTCTGATCAGGTAGGTCCTGCTGGCTTAACTCTTAATAGACAAGAGGTGGATGATTTTAACAGTACTGCAGGCAAGTTTACTTTTGGCTGGTTAATGTGGTATCATTTTCCCTACAGAAATGAAGTCTGTTCCAATGCAGAAGAAAAGGATGCTTTGTAAACCTTGTGGTGTGAACTGGCTAGGTACCAGTTTTGCTGTCAGGCACAAACCTGTCTCTTTACAGGTAAGAGGTCTACTGTACACTACAAACAGTAGTGTTGACTTGCTGCTGGTCAGTCCCATGTCATTCCCCCTGCAAAATAAAATGGTTTCATTACTATCCCTGTATGCCTTGACACAGCGCAGATGGGGGATGCTGCAGTCTGCACAGGTAGGTCCTGATTGTCAGAAGATCTGCTGCTTTGTCTAAAAGTACTCTTTTAAGCATGTAGTCTGTCATAGTTTCCCTTGCAGGAGTTGCATCTAATGTGGTCTGATCAGGTAGGTCCCAATCACTGTCTCATCTTGTCACAGGCAAGGAATCTATTTCTGGACAATGCAAGCTGTGGTTAACACTTGCAGGTTAGTTTCAGCATGGCTGGTCAGTGCCATACTGTCGTTCCCCCTGCAGAAATTAAAATTGTTTCATTTCTATCCCTGTGTGCTTTGGTGCAACAGCAGGCAGGGACGCTTAGTTACAAACATTTCTGGTCAGCCCAGTATCCCATAAATAGCTCTTTTTACAAGCAAGAGCTCTCTAGTGCTGTCTGGTAGCTGTAGCCTGTGCTGGTTTAGTGAAAGATGCCGTTCTAGTTGTCAGCTGTATGCTAGTCTTGCAGTACCAGTAGACCAGAAGTAGGCTTAGTTTTTGAAGCAAGTTTTGTGTACAGTATAATCTGTCTTGCTTTTTTTACTAATTACTTGTACCATTCCAGATCCAAAAGGTCATCTTGGCTCTTGGCGACTATATGGGTGCAACTTGTCATGCTTGTATAGGTGGTACCAATGTTCGCAATGAAATGCAGAAGCTTCAGGCAGAGGCTCCCCACATAGTGGTTGGCACTCCTGGAAGAGTCTTTGACATGCTCAACAGAAGATACTTGTGTAAGTGGAGAGTTGACTTTGTGTCGTTCAAAGACTGCATACTCCCACCCATGTGTCAACAGAAGTAACTTTTTGCAAGTCACCATCTCTTCATTGAGGTATCTGGGGTGCTAGTTGGCACCATTTGCCATGGCATGTTGGTTGCAGTCATGGTACTGGACAGCTTGACATGCTGAATGTTGGGTTTGGTCATGGTACTGGGCAGCTTGATATGCTGATGAGAACTGAAGTATTTGGAAGGCTGTGTACTTCTGTTGAGTGAAATGATGCTTTTATCATCTTTCGGGTCTGACCTGAAATGAAGAATTTTTTTGTTCTGATCACTTGTATGTCAGTGCTGTGCAGTTTTGAACACGTTTTGTCTTTTAACATGTTAAATTTTATTTTCTTTGCAAATTTTTGGTATTGCAGCTCCTAAATGGATAAAGATGTTCGTCTTGGATGAAGCTGATGAAATGTTGAGCCGTGGCTTTAAGGATCAGATATACGAAATCTTCCAAAAGCTAAGCACAAATATTCAGGTAGGTTTTTTTTCTATAAAACACAGCTTTCAAGCCAAACATTGTGGAGTTTAAGGTTTGACTTGCATGCCAGGATGCAGTGGGTGCTGTGCATTGGCCATATGAGACTTTGCAACTTTTAACACATTTCTTTTTGACTTTGGTATTGAAAGAGGTGCCAACACTATATTACTTGTATCACTCTACAGTAGACTATTGTAATGCCCAGGTCAGAAGTCTTGCTCTGTAAGCTTTGTGTGCATGTGATAAATGTAGCCAAGAAATGTAACCAATGATGCAGTATTTTTTTGTAGGTTGTGCTGCTCTCTGCTACTATGCCAGCTGATGTTCTGGAGGTGACCAAAAAGTTCATGCGGGATCCAGTGCGCATCCTGGTAAAGAAAGAAGAGCTGACCCTTGAGGGCATTAAACAGTTCTATATTAATGTTGAAAGAGAGGTGAGTAGTAACCCATATTGATGGATACATTGCACTTTGTGGCACAAGCCAGCATTTGGTTGCAACCATCTTTACAGCTTTAACAAAAGCACCCATTTGTGCTATTGCTTTTCCTTTTTAGATGTAAATCTCCCTAAGGATCCCTTGTGACTTACTAAAATGTCGGAACATTTTTCTCTGAACTCTGCCTACAGTAAAGCAGTTCTGGGTATGGTCAAAGCTCACTCTGCCAGGCCTTTGGCTTGGCATCCAGCTTTGTATGCTGAAAGTGTTCCTAGATGAAGCACACTGTTCAATGTTTATCTGTATAGTCTAAAGTTTTAGTCCTCGCATTTTCTAGGCCACTGCCGTGTTTCTTGTACAAATGAAGGTGTTGGGGAATTTGTATAGCAAGTTTTTTCTACTTCAATTGCAGGAGTGGAAACTCGATACGTTGTGTGACTTGTATGAAACCTTGACTATAACTCAAGCTGTGATCTTCCTGAATACACGGAGGAAGGTTGATTGGTTAACAGAAAAAATGCATGCTAGAGACTTCACTGTTTCTGCATTGGTAAGTGGCTTTACATGGTTTTACCACCTGAATGTAGTGCTTTACTTGAATTGACATGGGGGTTGGGTAATTTTTCTGTAGACTGAAGAGCTTGGAACAAGTTGCAGCATCTGCATGTTGCTGCTTTGCTTTGTGTGTTTACAGGTTCTGTAGTGCTGTGCTTGGCAGTGGTGTGAACTTCCCTATTTACAGGCTTTGACTGACTGGTGCAGTGCTACTTTTGCCTTGACAGTGTTAAGCCAGTGGGTTTTCTTGATGCAGGCAAGAGTATTAACATTTGTGCTGATCATAGGAAGTTACTAAGCTATTGGAAATGGACAGCAGCCACATGCGGAAGCGGTATGGTAAATGCAGTAAAAAGTCAAACCGTGTTCTTGCACAAGAAGCAGTCACTTTAATATGATTAAATCACCAGAGACTTTTACAATCCAGGTATCAGTCAAATAAAAATTCACAACAGTCACATTAATAGGAAGAACAGACTTGACATTTCCTGTAATGTCATTCATTCATAAATGTACTAGTTTGAGTGACATCTCTTAGCATTATTGCAGTAACAGGATAAAATAAGAGTATACCTGTTTAAAAAAAATTCTTTCCTAAACCTGCTATCCTCACTGACTAATTTAAACCTGTTTTGCTCATTTTTCAAGGTACTCTAGATGGAAATTCATTAATTCCAGGTTTCACCCTGGCATTGAGTCTTAATTGCCATTCAGTTTCCTTGATCTGCAGATAAAGGTCAATGTTGCCCCCTCAAATCAAAATAGAACTGCATTTCTAATATCCCTGTTCTATAATCCTGTTATGCAAGTCTCCTGGTGGTCTTGCCTATATAAAATGCAGGTGGCAATACAAACTAAGTGTCCAGGATGCTGTAATTATAAGCTCCTGCCATGAGTCAATTGGACATGGGGTCAGTTCTGTAGCATGACCAGAAGCCACATTTGTGCATCCTAGATACAAAATTGTTTTTTAGTATCCATGTCTCTCTCCAAAATATGTTTTCAGTTGAGGCAAAAATCTTGGCTCTGACCCTAATTTGTTTTTCAGGTCATAGTCTAATAAGGCTCCCCAAATTCACATTCCCTTTTAAATGTGAGGCATCTTAAATGGTAAAATCATAACAGTTTTGGAGCCATCATTCTGATTTACTTTAATGTTAATCTGACCCCCTGTTAGGATGAGTAGGAAACTAGTTGCACGGTTACCTCTTTCTTAGTTGACAGCTTAATTGGGATGTTCAAGGATAGGGGTACCCTATCAACTTAAACAATTCTTCAGAAAATCTGACCATCTGTTCCTTGACTACACTCCTATGCTGGTGTTCAGGATGTCAAAATGCAGTGTATTAGCATAGGTCTGTTTCCTAAATGTTAGTTCTGTGCAACTTTGTCAATTTTATTTTGATGTGTCCTATAGGTAAACTTTGGGTATTGAGCGATAGTGTTAATTCAGAAATTCTGCCACTGGAGAAGTTCCTCTCCAAACTATCATCCTGGATATAAAGGGGGGAAATGCATGCTTTTCCCATTCAGCCAAGAACAGGCTGACAAACTGTGCCCCCCCCCCCTTTTTTTTATGCCAAATTATTTTTAAGCACCACTTCTGACAGGTCAACCAGTGGATTTACTGTGGTTTGGTTCAAGTATCCCCTTTGTGATAAACATTCTGAAATATTCTATGGGGATCACCGTAAATTAACCATGTCAATTACCACAAGCAAGTCATCCTTGTCAAGCTTGGCTGTTGCTCTTTAGCATTGCTTAGAACAATTAAGATATAAGCAAAATCGTTGGCCACTCTCAGAAATCAACAAATGCAGCCAGTGGCTCTGTTTTTGAACCATGAGCAGCAACAGTTGGTCTAAAGGGGGGGGGGGGGTCACTGATTCTGATTTTTGGGTATTCTGAATTATTGGAATTCTTGTCTACTTTAATAATAAAAAAAAAAAATCATACTCCACTGTTAGAGCATCAAATAAAAATGTCAGTCTTGGCATATGCTCTATTGAGTTCACTAAAATTTTCAAGTGTCTTCCTTTTAAGTGTTGTGTACACAGTCTGCCTCATGATGACCACTCCGCCACCCTTATCTAGCTTCATCACTCTGTAAGCTTTGTCAGCTCTCTGAATGCCAACCTTAAGATTAGTTGTCACAAGTAGAATGAGTTTGTTTAAAATAATTTTCCACAAGTTTCAAACAAATCCACTAAGTGGGTACAGGGGGCAAGAATGTACTTTATCGATACAAATGGTTCTGTTCTACATTCTTTTTTTTTAAACAGCCTCAAGTTAAGTTGTCTGGTTGTAGAGCCTCAAGTTAATCCAACAGTCTAGCAATATCAAAACTTCTGCAGATCAAGGAAACTATGGCAGTTAAGACTCAATGCCAGGGTGAAACCTGGAATGAATGATGCAATTTCCACCTTGAAAAACTAGCAAAACCTGTTTAAATACAGGGTCCTTGAATGAAAAAATAATTTTTAAACCAGTTTTAACAGGGTTTTATTTCTGTTGCAATAATTCTAACATGGATATCGTACATAACCTAGTGAATGTGTGATGTTACAGGAATGGTCGTTCTGTTCTTCCTATTAATGTGACTTGTGAATTTTGTTTGACTCCCTCTGCCTGGATTGTAAAAGGGAAAGCGTCTCTTGTGATAAAGTGACTGCTTCTTGTGCAAGAACACATTGGTTTGCCCTTTTTTTTTTTTTAACTAGGCTATTGGCCCTGAGGCCCTTATAAGCCTAGGCAAGAGTTTAGCCCACTTTTTAGAAAAGTCAATGCCCCCCCTGTCCAACAGGGACACTGGTGGAATCCCAGGGGTGTATCTTTGTTTCCAGTTTTATTAGACTGGGTCATGTGTGAGGCTAGTTAGACTGGGTCTGATTTCCCGGACCTGTCGACTCTCTGCTCCACCTACGTGTGAAGGGGGTGACTCTGGCTGTTCTCCACTTGGCTAGCTGAGAGCCTGTACTCGCCCTTTGAATAGTAGGGTCCTTAATAGTGCTGCAAGTTCATCTGGGTTCATGTAGGAAGCAGCCTGGGATATCTGGTCCCATGGAGACTTAATTTTGCCTGAGAGGGCAGTGATGACCTTAGAGATGGGGGGCAGGCACTGGGGGTGTCCTGATCTACTGCTGGGGAGAGGGCAGGCACTGGGGGTGTCCAGATTTACTGATTGGGACAGATGGGTGAAGTTTTAACTGAATCGGTTGGCCAGTAGGTTCGCTGTATCTACCTCACTCTGTATACGTGGTGTCCTTTACCACCAGTTCTGAACAGATCTAGGTGCTTCCTTTGAGATTGCAGACATGTGAAGACTACCTTTATAACTGACAAAGGATTTCACTAGTGTTCTCTTTTGCTTGCTCATGATAGTGAGTTTCCAATTGGGCACCTGGTCCTCCTTGGTCCTGGACAGCATTTTTTCCTTTTGTATAGTCTATTGCAGATGTCCACCAGACAGGTTTGGGGTTCCTTGTGGAGGATTTTGTCCTGTTTCTGATTCTGTTTCTGATTCTGTGCATCTTATAAGTGCTTTTATAGTACTTTGGAGATTTGGACATTGGTGCCAGCTCCTGCTGAGGGGGCTGTGAAGCTGCTTATACCATTCTCAGAAGCTTGTAATCCGGCTTGTTTGACCGTAACTAGGGGGGGTCAGGTGCTGACTTTGAAAGGGACTTTAATCTTACCACAGAAGGTAACTAAAGTGGTTATTCAGGCTGAAGATCCCACCTCTTGTGGGGATATTCTAAGGCATTTGCATTGATTCTTGGAATCTCTACAAAGTAGCAGTCTGGCAGGAGTGATTTTCCAGCCTATGGTTGGGTGGTAAAGGGTTGAATCTTGGTAGATTCAACGAGGTCCAGATGGGTAGTGGGCATCTTGTGGGTCTTGGGACAACTGTTACTGCACCTGCAGTAGTGTCGCTCTCGTGCTCCAAAGCTCACATTGCTACACTGCCAGCCATTCAAAAACTGATTAGCACTTGTCATAAATGAGGAGCTGCAGTTCATTTGTACAGAATTTCACATGTGCCTAGTGTGTAAAACGTGTCCACTATTGCTGACAACCCTCCTTTGCAGGTTAGGTTACAACATAACTGTTTTGTGTTGTGTTGTCGTTCACCCTGCAGAAATAAAACTTTAGTTCTTGGTTATCTTTGCCTGTTTCTGTCCCATAACAGGCAGGGATGCTTGGTTTCTAACAGTTCTAAATAAATTTGAGCTGATTATTAACACTTATTGTAAATAACAGTTGTTGTTTTGCAGCATGGTGACATGGACCAGAAGGAGCGGGATGTCATCATGAGAGAGTTTCGGTCCGGTTCAAGTCGTGTGCTAATTACAACGGACTTGCTGGTAGGCCTTTCCTCAATATACAGGGATGGGAGGACTTGCATGTTTGTGTTTGTTTGTTTTGTTTTTTTTTTTGTCTTTACCATTCCTTGTTCACTGCCAGACTTTCAGATGTAGACCTTTTTAATCAAAATGCAAGCTTGGCTTGGTTTATGCATTCACTCGGTGAGCTAGGTTCAGTGGTTGGACATTAAGAGGTGGTATAGGATGATGGATGTTGACTGGGGGGTTGGTGGTTATACTGTTGTATCTGTACGCACATCTTGGGTTGCTTACAGATGCATGAACAATTGACTTGAGCTGCAGATTGTAGGCATTTTGTGGATTTAATGTGACTCTTAATTTTACAGGCTCGTGGTATTGATGTGCAGCAAGTTTCTCTGGTTATAAATTATGATCTACCCACAAACAGAGAGAACTACATTCATAGGTAAGTGTATTTAATTGGGGGAACATGTTTAATTGGTGCCTTAACTTAGAATCTTGTGACCCAAATGGGTAGCTGTTCTCTGGGTGGTTATTTTGTAAGGGTAGTGGCATGAAACAAACACTGCAGATGTGCTTTGATCTTTAGTTTACACAGTCCATAACGGCAATTTGAAGTGATATGGAAGTCGTGCTGTGACATCCCCACACTGGGCCAGTAGTCAGTCTGAATCCCCAACACTGACACAAGAGGGGTGTTCACAATACAAATTGATAACTCAGTAATTCCAGATGCAGCCCCCCAGCATCCTCTGCGAAACTACTGCTTTATGTCCCTGCTCAATTTGCTGTCTACAGATTTGCATGCATACACCTGTAAAGGCTGGCAGCGATTTGCCACTATGCTGTTCTCTGTCCAGCTTGTAAGGTAATTTCACTGCCACCAGTCAGTTACTATAAGGGGTGTACTGTTTACAAGCAAACCAAATACATTTTCAGTACAAATTAGTTTAAAGAAACTACAATGTACAGAATTCCATCTAGCTGTGCTGGCATAACACATGCACTGGCATTGTTGGTAGGACCACCTAGGTGCTTCAGACACTAGATTGTGGGTCATCTGTCCTCTTCACTGGTGGTACTGGCTCACTGCTAGGTGGCAACATGGCAAACTACTCTCCTTTTGCAGGCTGAATGGCCAATGTTGGTCTGTTTTGTAGAGACTACTGAATACACATTACAAACCTGGAAAATGCCAGAGAATTTGACAGTTGGGCAATTTCCATTCGGTGGAGAATGAGTGGCTGTGCCAAGTGCTGGAGTCCATGTTTGGACTGCTTAAGTAAATGTTGTAGGTATAATTGATAGTAATGGTTTTGACTGCATGTAATGATACAAAACCTCTTTTTCCTGCAGAATTGGCCGTGGTGGTCGGTTTGGTAGAAAAGGTGTTGCCATTAACTTTGTTACTGAAGAAGATAAAAGAATTCTTCGGGATATTGAGACTTTCTACAATACTACTGTTGAAGAAATGCCAATGAATGTAGCTGATCTAATCTAGTCCTGGGATGAGATTATGGTTGCAGTGCACTTTTTTTTTTTCTGCTGAGTGAGCAGATCGCAATTCACTGTGCTTCATTTTGGGGAGTATTGACTCGTTTCTATATGTTCGGAAAGGATCAAAAATTGTTTTGTATTTTGAGGAGACTTCTTGAACTCGGAGAAAGCCATTGGCTAATTCATTTGGACGAATGTTGAAAAGACATGGGAGCTGTAAACTTTTTCTTTGGACATTTATTTCATAATTCTCTAGAGATAGTTGTATTGGATATTCTGTATCATTTAATTATTTACTTATGGACTAAAAGATACAAGTGTTGTGTCAAATCTGCCAATTATGTTAAGCTAGCATATTTGCCCTTATTGTGCAATGCACTTTACAGATGGCCTTTCAAATTTACAAGGACTGTAAAAGCACTTTTCTAGTGGATGAATGCATTTTTGTTGTGCTATATTTGTATTTAATAAAGTATTTAATTACTGGTATGGCTTTGACCGCAGTCTTCAGATGTCGTTAGAAAAATCTGTAATTACCAAATGTGTCCTAGTTTAAATGTACCACGTTTTATTTTTTCTGGGTGGGGACTATAGGGAAGTTCATGCCTGTGAGCTCATTAATTTGGCAGTTATCTGCAATGGAGGTTTACTGTAGATTGTTGCCCTGTGCTTAATCTGGTTTACTATGAGTTTCACATGTTACATCTGTCTGCTGACTGCACTTACTGACATTAAATTTTGGTGGATCACTTGTAGCTCTATCATGAATCTCCATCCACTCATCAAGATTTCTCTTGGAGAGTCAATGAGGGACTCTGCCTAACCTGGACTGGGATTTTATTCCAGAGTGAAAGGAGCCTCCGGGTTATGAATCTGTCCCTCCAGCTTGTCCTATTTATTTCAGTGCTGAGGTTAAAGTCATCCCTTCATGATTAGGTGGGCTAGTTTTTCTAACCACTTTGGCCACGTGGTTGTCAAATGAGTTTGTGGGCACTTTTTTGCCAAAGGGGATGACTATACTTTTTGACGTTTAGCTTGAGGCTCTGGCACCAGTTGTCTGTTTCTGGGGCCCTTTTGGAGGATGCTTGTCGGCTGGAGAGTCTATTATGGCATCCAGTTTGCAGTCCTGAACTTGGTCAGCCACAGTCCTTCCGTGTTGGCCTGTACCTCAGAGAAATGTATACCTAACAAGAGGTCCCAGGACTGAGCCTTGTGGGACACCACTTGTAACTGGTTTGGAGTCTGACATGGCTCCAGCAATTCTAACAATGTGGGTTCTGTCCTTGAGCCAGTTTGCAATCCATCTAGTGACATAAGCTCACCAGCTTAAAATATAAACACCCATCTATAATGCCAGAGTGGGGTATTGTATGGAAGGCTTTTGCGAGGTCCAAGTAGGCTGTGTGGTCCACCTTCCCCTCGTCAATGGCCTTTGTGACTGTTTCAAAGAAATCAACCAGGTTTAAGAGGCAGGATCTGCCCTTAAAGCCGAACTGGGTAGGATCCAGTGTCTGTAGGTCCTCAAATCTTTATTTATGAGGTCCATGATCCTTTCCATAGCTTTGCAGACCAAGCTAGTCAGGCTTATGGGGCGATAGTTTCCAGGATCCGTTGAGGCACCACCTTTATGGAGAGGGACCACTGTTGCTGTATGCCACTCTTTGGGCACATATATCCTGTAGTAAGGCTGAAATTTAACAGTAGTTGTATGTTTGGGTTTAGCTCTTCTTGGAGTTCATGTAGGACGCAGCCCGGGACACCGTCTGGTTCCATTGATGCAGTGTTTTTTGCTTTGGAGAGGGCAGCTCTTACCTGAGCATCTGAGATGCCAGGGGGGGCAGCACTCTGCTGGGATAGCCTTGTGATTATCCTTGGTGTCCTGTGCAATTTTTCTCTAAGCTGGCCTTAGACAATTTTATGAGTGCCCGTAGTTTTTTGCTAATACTGATCAGTGATGCCTTCCCTTTGGGATTTTGCTCTCATTTAGTAGCTTCCTCCTTCTATTGTATAGTTTATGGCTGGGGTCCACCAGACAGGACGTCTGCCTTTGGAGGATTGGGTCTTTGTTTTATTTGGGATCGCATGATCATGCATTTCTGAAGGTGTTCATAGAATGCGTTTATAAAGGATTCTGCAGTCTGGGCCGTATTTTCCACAGGCCCAGGGGCTTTGATTCCACCTCTGTTTTGAGGAGTGTGAAACTTGCTTTAGAAGTTTTTCACTGGTTTTCTGGGCAGGGGGTGGGGTCGGGATGTGAATATCCAGTGAGATTAGTTTATGGTCTGATCTTACCAATGAGGGATACACTTTTGGTCTGGAGCATAGAGTCCCCATGTTGGTGATCAGGTCCAGTATGTTTTCCCCTCTTGTGGGAGTGGTAACAGTTCCATAGCATTTGAGTTTATAAATTCTAGGAACCTTTGGGCTAGGGTGTTGGAGCTAGAGTAATGCTCCCAGTCTGTTTGGGTAGTTGAAGTCGCCCAATATAATGGTGTTTGGAGAGACCTTCATATTTTCCAGTGTTCTCAGAAAGGCCGAGTGGGGTTCCTGGGTTTGGGAGGGTGGTCTGTAGCAGGCTATAAACGAAGGCAGTTTTACCCACTGTTAGTTGCACATGGATAGTCTCTGATGCTTCGTGCTTTGCCACCAACCTGAAGGTGTGGGTATCTTTGAATATCGATACTCCCCCCTCCTTTTCTGGTTCGGTCCAAGTTTTGGGGCCGAAAAGCATGGTATGAGGTATAACCTGGTTGTGCTGGGGTGCTCTCGGGAGCCCTGAACCAGGTTTCTGTTGCTGCATAGATGTCTATGCTCTCCATGCTAAGGAGAGTTTTGAGTGCGTGCATCTTTAGGTTTAGACTTCTGGCGTTGAGTAGCATTACTCTTAGTTTCTTATCCCTTGTGATACCTATGGAGGTGTTTGTCTTTTGAGCCTTGCCTAAAAAAGGCACTATGGGGGTAGCAAGAGCCTTTGCCAATATCCGAAAGCCCAGGGGTGACGGGTGCAAGCCGTCCCTAGCGAAGCATCATGGCTGGTCAAGCATATCATCCCAAGCTGACAGGCATTGGATCCCCTTTGAATGACAACCAGTACTTAAGCCAGTTGTTGAAATGGATCCTCTTGTCTTCATATTGTGGCATCATTCTTGGTGAGGGTAAGATGCTACTCAAGATCAGGGTCATACCGGCCTGGGCTACATGCTCAGAGCTCCTTTGTCTCCATGTAGTCCAGGGAGGTACGTCTCGGGTCATTCACACCAGCATGGACAACGAGTCACTTGCCTTGGAGTGACCTGAGTGCTTGTGTTATGTGGTGGATCCTAGCGCCCGACAGGCTGCTCAGTGACCCTCTCCTTGTTCAGCCTGGTGAGCAGGTCGTCAGTGTATCAGGTGTGTTTAGTCTTGAGGGCTGTGACTGTTCAGCACACTGGCTTTGTGAGATGTGTTGCACGTGTTTTGGGGTAGCGGTTGCTTGGGTGTCTGCTTTGGAGGTCTCTGCTGCGTAGGCAGATCTTTATTTAGAGCCTCAGAGTATGTTTTTGTGTGATTGTTTGGTTTGCTGTCGTGGTAGGTCTATGTGAGACTGGTTTCCTTCTCCTCCTGACTGGTTATGCCAGTACTGAGTTGAGAGCTTAGCCTCCAGTTTGGCTATATGGTTGCATCTCTCATGTTGGAATTTGTTGGGAGGAGGAGAGGGTTGTCTGTGTACATGAGGCAGTTGTAACATTGCCTCAAGATTCCCAGATTCACCAGCTGGACCGGAGAGGAGATTGACAGCTGACCTTTGGACATGCTAGAATAATGGGAATTCCTTAATTGAAAACCAGGGCCAGTGGGGAGTGAGGGTGTAGTGCTTTTAATTTTTAGTGCTGACTTGTATAATTGCTTCGCGCAAGTGCCAGGTAACTTAAGTGCAATGTGTTACAGGTAACTTAAATGCAAAAACTACAAACTAACTTTCAAGTGAAACAAGGAAATAAGTACAGTAAGCAATGCAGATATCACTAGTGTTCCACAGAAGTGCTGAGAAGCCGCGTATTAGGTGGAATTAGCATTCCAGGGAAATAACAAGCAAACAAACCAAGCATATAAACAAACAAAGCTAGATTCAGCAGGCCTGGATCTAGTCTATGCTACAGCAAACAAGGTGTACCAATTTCAGTAAGATACAGTTCAAATATTCAGGCACTATAAACCTTTAACCAGAAATTCCCAGCTCAGAAGGGCAGAGTCCAGCCTCTTCTCCCACAAGAGTGCAGACCACGAACCTTCTTAAAATAACTGGCCTGAAGCCCAAGTGCTTAAACCAGAACTAATGCACTTTAAGAATAACACACTGAGCCCTCAGTCAGCAGTTCCCAACCTAGAAGGATGTAAGCTACCTGTTCTGCCACTACAGTGCAGACCACAAACCCTCTCAGTGCAAAACTGGTCCGAAGCCCAAGTGTTTAAACCAAAATGCTTAGAATGAGTTACACCAAGCAGTAATAAATACAATTGAGTACTTTTAAGATTATGCAAAAGTAAAATAAAGTAGGTAGAAACACAAGTACAGTAAAAGCAGATTTTTTTTTTTTCTGAACAAGTGCTGACATCAAAAACATTTGAGTGCTGAAACTAGAAAACTGGCTAGTTTTATAAGAAAAAAAACTAAGCTAGAAGGCTTCCCTCCAACACAGAAAGGCTTGGGGGCTCAAGCCTACAAATAGTCTACCACTTAACAGGAAAGGCAGGAAACTAGCTGTTTCCCAGATGCTCTTTGTATTTCGTAGGAGTGCCTGAAATCAGAATATGATCTCACTGCACTCAGAGTGAGCAAATGAGATGGGCCCAGAAGGAGTATCCAAACACAAATTTACAAGAGGGGCAGGCAGTTTCAAGGCCACTAAGATTAACACCAAAACAAAAATGGAGGGTGGGTGGGTGGGACTAATTGAAGAGCAGAGTCAAAACTTCCAGTTCAGTTAATATTCCTGCAACACAGTTAAAATCAATTTAAATACTTGAAAAAAGTGCAGATAAAGGTACTTAAATTCTCATATACGTCCAGTTGAATACAGCAAGTTCTTAGCCGGCCAAAGCTTTACAGCAGCCTATCTCTAGGCAACTGTCACTTTCATGATTCATGTAAGCATAAGGACCACTTGCAGAACTGCATTCTGTTCTCAGGTTGCTCGAGACAGTCTCACTGTTTGTTCTGTGTACCATCATGTCTTTGATTTGCCCAGTGATCGAGCTCTTGCAGATAAGGCTTGTGTGATTTTTAAGTTTTTCTCCTCATAGTTTTTGGGGTTTTAATACTATGACTAGAATGGACCAGCCAAAAGTGCTCTTTGTAGTACCTGCAATGCCCAGTATTTCCTCCTGCAATTCATATAGGGTTACATGGATTGGTAGGTCATCTAAATAAGATTGTAGGTTCTTTTTATAAGCCCGGTTGCTCCTTACTACTATTGGAACTGTCTGAGTATCTTCCACATTGCTCTTGTTTCTGCCTGCAGATCCTGATAGTTTTGACTGCCCCTCTAAACAAAACACTGTAGTCCCTGATGGTCAGTGCTACTTTTAGCTTCTCTTCTTGGACCACTATCTGGTTTTCTAGTATCTATCTTTTGGACTGTTGGTAGTGGGTGATCCCATGTGATGCTTTCTGGCTCATGTTTCCAGTGACCATAATATTTGCACAATCCCCAGTGCAATAGTCTTGACACATTGCCTTTTCAGTATACAGTCCTTCTGCCATTAGTATGTCACAACCACCAACTAGGTGTGCAACTTTCCAATTTTGTTTTACAAAACCTGCACTTGTCTCCGTGTTCAGTGGACTTCGTAAACCATGTAACTATCGCGGGGCTGCGGGCTGCCAGTATTAGTATTTCATCTCTTGGTTTAAAGTAATCTCTCCTCGAACATTCCTGTGCTCATTCTTTATCAACATTAGGTTCTATCTAGAAGTTTTCTATATTTGCCTTCTCATCTGATCCTTAGTGTGTGTGATATATATATCACTACAGAATCTTGAAAACACACAATATGCCAACACTTTTTATATTCCAGCACAAGTACATAAGAAAATGCAAACAATGTTAATCCAAATATCAACTGAGATTGCACTTGAAGTGCAGTCTGAGTTATATTTAGAGGGTGTGGGGGCACATGGAGCTCCCCCCCCCCCCTGCTTATACGAGTAATATGGTTTGTGTTTTGTTTCTGTATGTACTTTTGCTGGTATCCTGTGTGTCTTCAAGATTTTGGGCTTTCAGGATTTTGTAGTGCTCCCATGTGTCCCTCCTTCAGAGCAGGGAATCTTGGTTATGCACTGCTTTTTTTTTTTTCTATCCAATATGTTTTGGGGGCAGTCGCTCAAACTTAGACAAAAAAAGCAAATTGGTTTATAGCTTGAATTTAGTTTGTGCGGTTTTCAGGATTGATTTTAAAGTGTTCTGAAATGGTCCTAAAGTTTTATTTGCACTTGTTCATGAATTATTTGGCAAGTATACCCTTTCTCTTGCTAACATTCTTTTCTAGCATGTTCATGTCCCAAACTGATGTTTTCCTGGCCTTGCAGTTTTCTTGCTTTAAAAGGTTAATTTTGCACATTTATAAAGACAAAATGACATTCTTGTAATTTATCATCTGAAAAAGTTGACATGCTTTCATTTCAGTTCCTCGTCTGAGCTATATTTTTTAAGTCCTCAGAGAAGGTAAGTCTTTACACTTTGTTCTAGGAGTCACATTTATATTATAGCCATGGCCAAAGCTGTAAGACAGCTTAATGGGTTAAGGGCAAGGCAGAAGAATAGTTGACAGTCTCCCTGGAATATCCCCCTTTGACTTTTTATTGCAAAGTGGTCTGCCTGCCAGTTTCATGGTCACAGTAATATAGTCAGTCACGGTAGGGTGTTATCTTGCGTATTTTTAAGCACTCTTGAATGTAGGGTACTATACAGTGCTTTTTTGTAGCCAATCCATGCCATACTTAAATCTTGCTTTTTACAGTTCGCCACTGCGATTTTAACAAATTATCCTTTTCATATGATTTTACTTGCTGGTTTTTTTGTTCTGCCATACTTTACTTTCATTCTGAATGACTAACCTCTCACTAATTTCCCATTTATAGTTTATATGCTATTGGAAGGCAAGTTATTGCGTTTTTTAGGGTAGCTTGCAGGTTCACTCAAATAGCATGGTTTTTCCTGTTAACCAGGTTGGTGTCTGGGGGGGGGGGTGTGCTTGTAAGTAGTTCTTACTCGTGGCTCAGTCTTTGTGCAAAGATGTTAATACTTTTCAGTCAAAAATAGGTACTGCATCAGGGCCTGGAGTTTTCTAATTGGAGGCTTTTCTTTCTTTCAGTCTCTTGCTGTTCATCACATTTCATATCCTGTACCATTTGAACCTCTCATTCTTTTACTTTTATCCATTTAGCATCTTAGTCCTGTTCCACAGGATCTTCATAGATACTTCTCAAATGTATCTATTTCTCTCAAACTTTACTGGATCCTCAGTAAATTGTGTATTTTGTACTTTTTCTCTTGTCTTTCTGCCTGTGCTGATTTGTGATGGTGCATGATGGATCCTGGTCTATTTTTAATAGTGCGCACTTTTTATCACATCTTGGTATTTTTTGTTTCCCTCTTGTGTTCATAGGAGGGCATTTATAAGCTTTGCCAGAGTGTTGGCTTTCGCCACTCATTTTAAATTTTGCTATGCCCTTGTTCGAGGTTAGTATACTGTGCCTCTGTCTACAGTGACACAGAAGTGTTACCCGGGGTAAACCTACAATCTCCCATCCACTCATCAAGATTCCTCTTGAAGAGAGTTAGAGGGACTCTGCCTAACCTGGACTGGGATTTTATTCCAGAGTGAATGGAGCCTCTGGGTTATGAATCTGTCCCTCCAGCATGTCCTATTTATTTCAGTGCTGAGGTTCAAGTCTCAAGCGCGTAGCTCGATGGGGTTTGGATTTTCTGAGGTGCAGCATGTCCATTAATTCCGGGTTGGACATGGCTTTATACGTCGGGCACAGATCGCCTCTGAGCAGGCGGTATGCCACTGAGTAGAGCTGGAGTTTCTTTAACTGGGCAGCATATGGCATCTGTTTGAGCCTTTTGATCCTCTTGGTGAGGTACTTTTGGGGTCTTTTCCAGTTGCTGCAGGTGTCTGGTAAGGTACATCCCAAAGGGGCATTGTACTAAATTACGGGCCTGATGATGGATGAGTAAAGAGGCACGATGACCTCCCCTGATCCAGATGTGAATCCCTTCATGATTAGGTGGGCTATATAAAATGTTTTTCTAACCACTTTGGCCACGTGGTTGTCAAATGAGAGTGCTATCAACTTGGGTCCCTAATTACTACTACCGTACTTAATGGATTACCACCTATGTGGTAATTTGTGGGCACTGTTTTTGCCAAAGGGGATGACTGTACACTTTTTGGCGTTTAGCTTGAGGCCATGGCTCTGGCACCAGTTGTCTTTCTGAGGCCGTTTTGTAGGATGCTTGTGTCTGCTGGAGAGTCTATTATGGCACCCAGTTTGCAGTCATCTACGAATTTGGTCAGCCACAGTCCTTCCGTGTTGGCCTGTACCTCCGAGAAATATATACCGAACAAGAGAGGTCCCAGGAGAGCCTTGTGGGACACCACTTGTAACTGGTTTGGAGTCTGACATGGCTCCAGCAGTTGGGTTCTGTCCTTGAGCCAGTTTGCAACCCATCTAGTGACATAGGGGTTTATATTTAAGCTGGTAAGCTTATCTATAATGCCTGAGTGGGGTATCGTATCGAAGGCTTTTGTGAGGTCCAGGTAGGCTGTGTGGACCACCTTCCCCTCGTCAATGGCCTTGACTGTTTCAAAGAAATCAACCAGGTTTAAGAGGCAGGATCTGCCCTTAAAGCCGAACTGGGTAGGATCCAGTGTCTGTAGGTCCCCCAATATCTTTGAGGTCCATGATCCTTTCCATAGCTTTGCAGAGCAAGCTAGTCAGGCTTATGGGGCGATGGTTTCCAGGATCCGTTGAGGCACCACCTTTGTGGAGAGGGACCACCGTTGTACGCCACTCTTTGGGTAACATATCCTGTAGTAAGGCTGAGATTGAACAGTGGTTTTATGTTTCGGTTTAGCTGCTCTTGGAGTTCATGTAGGACGCAGCCCAGGACACCATCTGGTCCCATTGATGCTGTGTTTTTCTCTTTGGAGAGGGCAGCTCTTACCTGAGCATCTGAGATGTCATTTTGGACTAATTCTGAGCATATCTGGGAATTCCCACCCAGGTTCCTAACATAACTAAAGAAAGCCTTGTGATTATCCTTAGTGTTCTGTGCAAATATTCTCTCGAAGCTGGCCTTAGACGATTTTATGAGTGCCCGTAGTTTTTTTTTTTGCTAATACTGATCAGAGATGCCTTCCCTTTTTGGGATTTTGCTGTCATGTAGCTTTCTCCTTCTATTGTAGTTTGTTTATGGCTGGGGTCCACCAGACAGGACGTCTGCCTTTGTGGAGGATTGGGTCTTGGTTTTATGTGGGATTGCATGATCCATGCATTCCTGAAGCTTGTTTATAAAGAATTCTGTGGTCTGGGCCATATTTTCCACAGGCCCGGGGGCTTTGAAGGATTCCACCTCTGTTTTGAGGAGTGTGAAATTTGCTTCTGTCCAATATTTCCATGATTGTAGTAGATTTCTTTTCTCCACTACCCTGTGTTCTTATGATAGAAATTCATCTGTTAAAGCTGCACAGTATATATCCTGTTTAATTCTGTTGTATTGCATGGATCTCAACAGTCATAATTACTGTCATTTTATCACTTTCATTGATCTTTAGTCTTAAATCAAGCAACTCTTTTTGGCTCCCTTTTCTGCCAAACTGAGGGCACATCCATTGTTTCCAATTTCTGCAGGTCTTTTATAGAAGATTCTATAGCATCTTCCTGTGCCATCCATATCGTATGGGAATTCACTGACCTATCGCGCCTCCACATTGCATCAGAGATTCCACAGTTTCGTGTTCCTTCCTTTGCCATCTACTTTCAAGTTTTGTACTGTTTCCCTTAATTTGGATATCCATTACTATGTTGTGCTTTCTGAATTAGGTTTTCTACACGGAATCCTTCACTTTACAGGTTTTCTGTGACCTCAGTTTCCATTTCTTTAACTTCTCCATTACTAATCACCATTTTTACTTTTTTTTTTGTACTGTAAAGTTTTCCATGTCAGCATTCCTTTATCTGTATTGTACCTTTTGGTGGTGCTCTTTGTATTGGTTAGTTTAGCCGCCTTTGCATAAATTGGCAAAGCAACGCAGCAAATAAGTCAGAAAACAAATACATTGCAGTATCTGTAGGATTACCAACACTTTAACAAGACAATGACTTCAGTTAGCACTTTCGTCTCCCTCCACTCAGACTTCAGACTAAAATTCATTGTTACATGTAATACCCATTCTTGGGGAAACCTCCCCCAACTACCAGTCTGTTAAGCACATGATACGATAAAATAGGTTTAATTGAAGAGATAACTTCTACAAACATTCTAAAAAGTCAGTGTTTTCACACTTTTCTCAAATACATAACTAATTCCTCTCTGAGACCAGGGAGACGCATTCATTTAATTTTTACTCTTGCGTGAAAAGCTTCCTGGTCTTCTGACTAGTTTCCACTTAGTTTCACTAGTCAGTATACACAATTGCATGTTACAGTTGAAACACTTGTTCATTCCTTTGTTTACCTTGTATGTTTCTATTTAGTTTACTCTGAAAAGTCTTTTTATTTTTAGCTCTTGTACAAACCTGGGCCCTGTACCTATCTTAATTTCATCAGCTTTGAAAATACCCCAATTTCTCATGCTTTATAGCTTTAGAATTGACACTTGTGCACAGTTAGTGCTGTTTTGCGTGTATATATATATATTTTTTTTGTACTATCATATTTGGATTAATCTATTTCTTTAACTTATTCATATCCTTGTTAGGATACCATCTACATTTCATTCTTTTACAGAAATTTTCTTGTACAAAAACATCTTTAAGATTGCTTATCCTTTTAAACTGGCCCTTAATATTAGATTTTTTTTTTTCTTGGGATGGAGATGTTCTGAAAATCTTTTAAATCTTGGATATCCACCTATTGTCTTGTAAATAGTAAGATATAAGTTCTGTGCATGTCATAATTATAAGTAAATTTAAGATATGAATGTACATTAATATAGTTCAGGAAATCATTCGATATTAATACGCCCTCTCCAAATTAAAAATACATCAGTAAAGCAAACCATCTATATTCACTTAATTATGTTGGCTATCTTCCAACCTTGCATAAATACATTGGTATAACTGGGAGATTTGAGCATACAGTTCATACAAGTAGTTGTAACTTGATACCAGATCAGTCATTTCCATAAGCAATCCTACTGTATCACAAGAGAGCATTAAATTCTGACTCATTTCCATACCATCTATATTGGGAGTCGTAGTATAGAGGGAATTAAGTTTTTGCTCTGTATGGTAGTTTGAGTGACTGGTTGGTTATGGCCTAGGTGTCATATTGCTAGATTAGGGAGAGGAGCTGCTTGCTTGATTGTGGAAAAGGCAGAGCGGTTCGGTGGGTTGGCTGGCTGGTAGAGGGAAGAGTTGTGGGGAGAGGTATTGGAATTATTGGACCTTGGCCACTGAATAAGATTTTGGGTAACAATCATTTTAATTAAAGTTGGTCTGCCTTTAAATGTGAAGAGTCTGTTCCAACTGTCAATTAGACTTGTAATTGAGTTTATAAGTTGTTGGTAATTAGATGAGAGTTCAATAATGTTACCCAGTATTTGATATGCGTGCCCTCCTAGTTTGTCTTTTTATCTAAGTTTTAGTAACATTTTTATTCACTAGAAGTGCCTGAGGTTTGTTGTGATTGAATTTTAGACTAGAGATGTTGCAAAAAAAGTCTAGATTATGTAATAGGTGATCCAGTTAATTTTCAATATCAGAAGTTAGGTATCGGCAAACAGTTGTATCTTGGGGGTAATTTGTCTGACATTTTATATCATTTAAAGCTGTCATTTCTAACATAATTTGCAAGAGGCTCAATAGCCAGGGCCAAGAGTAATGGGGCGGAGGGTATCCCTGTTTACTACCTCTTAGAATTTTGACTGGGCTAGATAAGATCCACATGGACTTTTAATTAACCCTATAAAGTTTGGGGAGAAATTGTATTTGTGCATAGCTTTAAATGGATATGGCAAACTTAGGAAGTCGGAAGCTGTAGATCAAGGCTTAAAATAAGAAGCTCTTTTCTTGACTGCTAAGTCTATTAAGGACAGCAATCTAATTGCATTGTCTTGTACCTTTCTGTTTTTTGATAAACCCCGTTTGGACTTCATGAATTAATATTGAAAGAATATCATTTAATCTGTCTGCTAAGATAGAGATGAATATCTTGTCATCAATGTTAAGGAAAGAAATAAGAAATTGACCTGTATGATGTGCAAAAGTTGGGCTCTTTATTTGGTTTTAAGATGGGAGAGATGATAGAATATTTCCATATGGGGGAGTGTTTGCTGTAGTCCTTTTACAAGATGTTAACAGGCAAGAGTTTGTAAAATTCCAGAGTCAGATCATACAGTCCTGGTGCCTTTTTTGTCGTAAGATTTTTTATTTGTTCCTTTAATTCTTTAAAGGAAAGGGGTTTATGTTAATATTGTATTTGGATAGCTTCTTTTGAATGTTATTAGCAAGAAAGTTGTCTAGAAAGTTGTCTATTTTTATCACTTGTAGATGAGTTAATAGGATATATTTTTTTAGATCTGTAACTTTGATAGTCTGGTTATTTACAGTTTTTTATTTTTCATTTAAATGTTTAGATCTAATTGCAATCCTGTGCATACTCTTGGGATTAATTGAGTAGGATTGTAATCTGATTTTTCCCCAGATTTTGATATTTTATGCTGCATGATATCCCTTGTTCAGTTTATATATGTCCGCTAATGCAGATTTGTCATTTGCTGTAAGCTTTAGTTTTTAGTTCAATTTATTTTTTGTATGGCTACCATTTTTATCCCACTTTTTCCTTTTTATATACCAACTTTTGACTTTACCATGTAAGACTACCTTAAAAGTGTTCCATAGGATAATATCTGAAGCCTCTCATTTATTGTCTAGGTAAAGCTTTTTCATCTGGAAACCATTCTTTAAATCCTTGTACTGTTACCAGATAAGGAGGTAGTCTTTGGCAGAAGTTTAATGGGTCAGTATTCAGTGTTAACTTGAAGGTGATCGCATTGTCGTCAGACAATAGGGCATGATGTCAGCACTATTGTCAATTTTGGCCAGTAAAGAACTGGTTACAAAGACTCTGTTCTGTGTGCCAAATCTGGAAGAGTAATGATAATTCAGGGAGGATATTTTTATATCAATTAGGTTTCTATCTTTTACATAGTTAAAATGCTTGGCAACAGCAGATATCATGAAGGGCTTAGAGCTTATATCAGTGGAGGACAAAATGCAATCAAAATCACCTGCTAAAAGTAACTCACCTTTAGATTTTAATGTTATGGTGTCTAAATGTATTTTATCAGTTTTAGTCCCAAACCCAGTATCCAGTAGGTATTTGCAAAAGTGTACATATTTGTATTTAGTTTTAGTATGACTAAAGCAAGCATACCATCATTGCTTGAGTAAGAATTAACTATTTCTGGAATTCTCATTGATTTTCTGTGTAAAATTAGGACACCTTCTGTTGTGGTTTGTACTCTTCTCCTTAAAGGTTTATTTGTTTAGATGATCTGTTACTAAGTTGAGTGTTTCGGCTTTTCCCAGTTAGGGGTCGTCGCAGTGGAACTCCGGTCCGCTAATGATTGGTAGTTGATTTTTTACGTGCTAAGTTACCAGCCCTGACTCACAACCTTCAACGAAGGTACGCCCATTCACGCACGTCTTCACACAAAAGATGCTCTAGCTGAGGATCTTAACAAGACAGCGTCTTACTGTGAGGCGACAACGCTACCGCAGCACCACCACCACCGGTCATCTTCTGCAGTGAGATTCCTAAATGAATGTAAAATCTGCTTTATGCCACATTAAATATTTGTTGACACTACTTTTCATGCAGTTGTTCAACCCATTGACATTAATAAATATTTGATGGAGACTGCTATTATAGGTAAAATTGAAAAGTGATTTCCTTGATTCATTATGAAAACTATATATTTTTAATACTGTTAACTCCAAATTTGAAAACAATAAAACTATATTTTAACAACCACCTGTGTGGATCTCTCAGACTTGCCCTCTCTTGACATCTAGTGGGAATTCCTAGCTACTGCAGGTTAACAGCAAGCAGAAGGGAAATTACATGTATATTAAAACATACAACAGGAAAAATTTAATATACTATGTTATGCATGAACTAAGACCAGTAAGGTGTATATAATTGTTTTTATCTAACAGACCAAGATAAAAATAAGTACTACAGATTTATAAAGTTAGCATTGGTGTGGAAAAGAGAATGGGAGAGAAAATAAAGTTACATTACTTTCTGTGTATGATTCTACATTATTTAGAAGGGCGAGAACAAAAATTTGCATGAAATGTGAAGTTGTGTATAATTTGTCTCTGGGTTTCTTTTGTTTAATAGTCCACTCATTTTTTGGAGCTTGTCTTTTTAAGTTCTTTTAAGTCAACCTGATCCCATGGATTCTTCAATGGTTCTTTTTTGGACAAATGTGGATGATGCTTCAAGAGAGTTAAGTTTTCTTTCCTTCTGGCAGGGTTGTAGGTTCATACTAGGCTATCGGTCCTAGGGCCTATACAAGCCTAGCCATAACAATTTCCTGGCTATTTCTTCCCACCCTATTTACTTCCCTGGACCCCTGTCTAGCAGGGCGACTGATGTGAATTTCCTTTCTCCCATCCAATCAAGGTTCCTTTTGAAGAGGGCCAAAGAGGCTTGACATGTATGGGCAGTCTATTCCAGAGTCTGGGGAGTGTCTGGGTCAGGAACCTATCCCTCCAGCATGTTTTGTTTATTGTGATGACAAGGTTTAGATCCCTGGAGTGTGTGGCTCTGAGGGATTGGGATTTCTTTAAGTGTAGCATGTCCAACAGCTTTGGGTTTGACATGGCCTTGTATGTTAAGCAGAGATCGCCTTGGAGTAGACGATAGCGACAGAGTATAGCTGGAGTTTTTTAAGGCGGTCAGCATAGGGCATCTGCTTTATGCCTGTCATTCTTTTAGAGAGGTATTTCTGCGGCCTTTCCAGTTGTTGCAGATGTCTTGAGAGGTACATACCAAATGGGGCGCTGTATTCTATAATGAGTCTAATGAGGGATGAGTACAGTGGGACAATGACCTCCTTTTTTCTGGATGAAAATCCCTTAGTGATGAGGTGTGCCACGTAGGATTTCCTGACTGTTGTGGCGATGTAGTTATTGCAGGTGAGACCACTGTCCACCTGTGTCCCCAAGTCTCTTATCACACTTTCGGTATTTAGTGTACTGCCACCTATGTGGTAATTCACAGGTACATGTGTTTTTCCCAAAGGGGATAATCTTATTCTTGCTGGGAATATGAGTTGTGCTTTGATTCCTTCCTTTTTAATGATTTTATTAGAGGGGGACACACGCTCTTCTTCTGGACATTACAAGGGGTGAAAAGTCGTCAAACCTGATAGTTTGGTCACCAATTTTTAATGGAGCAAGGGACCAGGCAGTTCTTAAAACAATGTCTTTGTCTTGAGTGGAGATAAATTTTACAATAACAGATCTTGGATGGCTGTTTTTACTGGATACAGAAGTTGTAGTTAAAGATCGGTGTGCCCTTTCTATCCCGAAGTATAGTGCTTCAAGTAGGTTTAGGAATCCAAGTTAGGAAATTAATTATATTGTCCCCCTCCATCTGCTCCGGGATGCCATATGTTCTTATATTGTTTCTCCTGGTTCTCTTCTCAGTGTCATCTATCTTTTCAATGAGTCTGGTGTTTTCTTGAAGAAGAAAGTCTGTTTTTCGCTCTTTCTGTTAACCTGTAGTCTATATCTATTACAGAATTTTCCAAAGCAGCAATCTGGGCAGTTTGCTCAAGGACTTCATTTAATAAGGTTATTTGTTTGGTATCTTTTTTTATATTGTCCACTTTTAAGTTTAATTTGTCTATTTTACCCACCAAGTCTTGAACCGTAGTAAGGATTGCCTGCATTTTGATCTTCATTGGAGTTTTTTAGTGAGAAAACTTGGAGCTGCTTATCTTCATTTGTGAATGTGGTTTCATTGTCCCTTCTATTTGAAAGTTTGACAGGAAAATATGAAAATTTTAGCTTAAAAATTACACCAACTTGTAGCTTGCATGACATTGCTGGTGAGACTTCCTCGGACAGCCCCCCCCCCCCCCCCCCCGATGAGGTTCCCCACAAGGCTAAGTGTAAGAGGAGGCACGTGGACTCCCCCGAGTCCCTTACGGAAGATACGGACTTAGATGAAGGGGAAGGCTCCCCAAGGTCACCCCCCGAGACAGCATGGAAATGCTCAGGATTAGGGGAGGGTGGTCTGCCCCCAAGGCTTCCTCCGATGAGTCCGTATTCCTAGAGGCGTTCGAAGCAGGGCCATCTACCTCTTGGGTATCCCCTCCTCCCGACCCCCTGGTGGACCTTATCTCCACCGAGGCTTGGAAGGAGCCGGACACTGTAGAGCCAGTCCCCAAGTGCCCAGATAGGATCCTGAGTCCCCCTGCAGAAAGAACCCACTGGAGCAGAGGTCCCCCCGTGGATGCCATGTTGGTGGCGGCGGCCACCAAGAGGGAGTTGGCTCAGGAGAGCTCCACGGTCCACCCACCGAGCAAGGAATCTTGGGCGATGGAACTCCTTGGGAAGCGGGTCTTCAGTTCAGCAACCTTCTCCATGAGGGCACTGAACTATATGGCACACGTCATCTGGATGCAGCGAGATCTAATAAAAGAATACGCTGCCTCCCCCCCAGAGTCCATGTCGGAAGGGGACAAGCAGCTGTACTCCTCCCGAATGTCCAGCGATTTTCGTTCGGGTTATACCCGAACTTCCTCAGACAACCTTCTCCAGTAATAGTTAAACTTAAATAGTTAATTCCTTCAATCCTATCCTATCAGGAAGAAGCTCAAATCAACCCATTTTCCAATAAGGTCTTAAAGTTTAAAAAATATATCTAATATATTCATTAAGTCATGTTACTTTAGTATACGTGCCATATGTTCAAACGTTAAGTATTCTGTTATAAGTGGCTAGTACCCTTACTTGATGGTTAAACAAAACAATTCTCTAATTTTTGACAAAAATTACTGTAAAACAAAAAATAGAAAATAAAAAATGTAAAATATATAACGTAAACCTAATTCAGTCCTTCAAACTAAGTATAGTTATATCATTCATAAAGATACAACAGTAAAGTGTGTGTAAAGTAAAAATAAATAAATGAAAATGTTAAAATGAGTTAAAATATGTCCACTCCCATAAAGGTATAAGTGGTTCCACCTAATGTTTTCATTTAGTATTTAACATAAGCACTTTTAACCTAGCAACCAATAAACTACCACTACCCCTAAATAACTCAAAATGTAAAAAATACAAAAGATGCAAGAAATATGAAGTAGGACCTAATACTACTCTTGAACTTCAATTTTTAATATTACTTGTATTATACTACCTATATAAACCTTTTAGTTTTAAAATACATGCAATACTGCAAGATTCATTTAATCCAGGTTCTACATATGCATTTAGTCTTAGTTGCCAGTTGAGTTCGTTCCTCTCCAATAGGAGTTTCACTAGACTGTCGTTGACTCCACACCTATTTTCGGTGTTCTGCGTAACCTGTGATATAATCCTAAATTTAAAAAAATGACCTTCTTTTAGTTCACAGTGATGGGCTAATGCGTTATTAGGATTCTTCTTACTAATAGCATATGTGTGTTCATAAATCCGGTCCTTTAGTCTACGGTCTTACCCGTACGCATGCAAACCTGGCATTCGGCGAGGTAAACCACACTTCTTGTATTACACTTGTAAGTCCGCTTAATAAAGAAAGAATCATCCCTAATCTTAAATTTATTACCATACATAATGTGTGCGCATTGGTTGCAGTGGCCGCATTTACGAGTACCCCCATCTCCCTCCTTTCTCCTTTCGTCCTGACTCTTTTCAGGAAGTTGTTTCAAGTTTAATCCCCTTCTAAAACTAATGCAAGGGTACTCGCCTATTTGGTCAAAAATCTCCCTATTTAAGGACAAGTAAAACCAACATTTTTTGACCGCCTTCTGTATGTCCATAGCCACAGGAGTGTATGTGAAAGTAAAAGCCAGTTGGTACTTGTTCTTGATGTTACTTTCTTGCACAATCAACCCTCCCCTTATAGGGCCATTACTCTCCAATTTCAATTCACCCAAAACTATCAGGAGAATAGGATAAACTTTTTAGACATCGACTTGGGTAAAGACATGGTTAATAAGGGTTACACTGCTAGGATTTACAGAAAAAGTACTTTCTCAAACTCCTCCTTACATTTTACTAGTGAACACCCAACACACCAGAAAAAATCGGTAGTCAAAGGTCAACTGGTGAGAGCCGCCAGGATGGTGACGACTGAGGAAGAGTTTGAGAAAGAAAGTAAACTTTTGTTTAATATGTTTTTACACAGAGGTTACCCAAGTAAGTTCTTGAACAGTATTTTTGAAGAGGTAACTAGGAAAAGGGCAACAGGTGTATACAAACCTATTTTGGCCTACCGTACCCTAAATATTGAGACTTGCAAACATATTGGGCAGAACTTTAGTGACCATAGAATGAGGAAATTGGAGAGTAATGGCCCTATAAGGGGAGGGTTGATTGTGCAAGAAAGTAACATCAAGAACAAGTACCAACTGGCTTTTACTTTCACATACACTCCTGTGGCTATGGACATACAGAAGGCGGTCAGAAAATGTTGGTTTTACTTGTTCTTAAATAGGGAGATTTTTGACCAAATAGGCGAGTACCCTTGCATTAGTTGAAGGGGATTAAACTTGAAACAACTTCTTGAAAAGAGTCAGGATGGAAGGAGAAAGGAGGGAGATGGGGGTACTCGTAAATGCGGCCACTGCAACCAATGCGCACACATTATGTGTGGTAATAAATTTAAGATTAGGGATGAGACTTTCTTTATTAAGCGGACTTACAAGTGTAATACAAGAAGTGTGGTTTACCTCGCCGAATGCCAGGTTTGCCAGGCGTTCTACGTGGGTAAGACCGACCGTAGACTAAAGGACCGGATTTATGAACACACATATGCTATTAGTAAGAAGAATCCTAATAACGCACTAGCCCGTCACTGTGGAGTAAAAGAAGGTCATTTTTTTAAATTTAGGATTATGTCACAGGTTACGCAGAATACCGATAACAGGTGTGGGATCAACAACAGTCTAGTGAAACTCCTATTGGAGAGGAACGAACTCAACTGGCAACTAAGACTTAAATGCATATGTAGAACCTGGGTTAAATGAATCTTGCAGTATTGCATGTATTTTAAAACTAAAAAGTTTATATAGGTAGTATAATACAAGTAATATTAAAAATTGAAGTTCAAGAGTAGTATTAGGTCCTACTTCATATTTCTTGTATCTTTTGTATTTTTTACATTTTTTGAGTTATTTAGGGGTAGTGGTAGTTTATTGGTTGCTAGGTTAAAAGTGCTTATGTTAAATACTAAATTAAAACATTAGGTGGAACCACTTATTACCTTTATGGGAGTGGACATATTTTAACTCATTTTAACATTTTCATTTATTTATTTTTACTTTACACACACTTTTCTGTTGTATCTTTATGGATGGTATAACTATACTTAGTATGAAGAACTGAATTAGGTTTACGTTATATATTTTACATTTTTTATTTATTATTTTCTGTTTTTTGTTTTACAGTAATTTTTGTCTAAAATTAGAGAATTGTTTTGTTTAACCATCAAGTAAGGGTACTAGCCACTTATAATAACTGAATACTTAACGTTTGAATATATGGCACGTAAACTAAAGTAACGTGACTTAATGAATATATTAGATATATTTTTTAAACTTTAAGACCTTATTGGAAAATGGGTTGATTTGAGCTTCTTCGTGATAGGATAGGATTGAAGGAATTAACTATTTAAGTTTAACTATTACTGGAGAAGGTTGTCTGAGGAAGTTCGGGTATAACCCGAACGAAAAGCGCTTAACATACTGGATTCTAGTTTTCGTATGGCTACTCTGTATATCGGAGTCGGGACAGTGTGCTTTTAACCTGTTTTGGATACTACATTTATACTTGTCTGTGACTTCATTTTGGGTATTGGTGCACCTTTTCACTGAACTTTTAGTGACTGCTTTTAAATATTAAACTTCGTGTAGTTTTTACATCCGGTTTTTGGAGCTTTGGTGTTTTTAAACTTCTGGAGTTTGTGGACATTCATTGGTGTTTGCTAGGATCTGTCTTAGATAAGCCTCTTCCGGGGCACAGTAACAGTTGTTATATTGGGCAAACTTGATCTGAGGTCAGTCAGGGTTGGCAGGGGATTATGGGTAAAGGGAGGAGCTAGGAGCTCGGATCTATGCTGTGGTAGAAGTTGCCGGCTCGGATCCGAGATCGGATCCGTATCCCAAAGGTTGCAGACAAATGAAGATACCTAATCAGATGGAACGTTATGGTGAGTACATAACAACTTATTTTATCTTGCCATGATTTACTACACCTCCCAAAGCTTCCTGCAGCAAAATAAGTACTCATTCCTAATTTTATTTTGTTTTTACTCTTGTCTGCCCTCATGGGGGCAGACATCGTGATTCCTTTGGAAAGCTAAATCTGTCCCATAATGCACAGACTGAGAACAAATAGCCCTACCATTTGTTGTCAGACTAGACTTCCATTCACTTAGAATGGAACACCTGAAAAAAAACTACCAAGTTTGAGAGTCTTCACTGAGTTTTACAAATGTTGTTCCTACTGATGTACTACACATTCTCTGAACAAAAGTGTCAACAAATTACTGAGATAAAAAAGACTTTTCACAAGGAGCAGTTTTGCAAGTTTCAGTTCCTGGCCAGGTTCTCCTCCCATCTCCCCTCCTTCAGTGGGCTACAGTCACACATTTCCAGCTTTACTAGATTCAACTATTTAGTCAGCTTAGCATGACAATAGACATCAAAAAAATCACAGCCTGGTGTGCCACTAAATCTGTTCCGTTGCATGTCTCTATGCCTCTTCACTTCTGAATAGCATTTCCCAGGAATAAAAAAAAAAAAACGCAAATGCATTAGTCCAGAGTTTAGGCCAGTCTATCCATTTAAAATATGCACAGTAAAATATTCAACGTATAATGCATTTTGGCTGCTGACATGGTTATCTTTGCATAGTTATTCTCTTATAGTATAACCTGAACTTATGGTATTTAATGATAAATTTTACAACAGTTCTCAGTTTCTTAACAATGACCTCCCAAGCCTCTAATGTGACCTAGTACTTTTTCTTACTATTGCTTTAGCAAGTTTGTCTTAGTTGTGTACCTGTAGCATGTCTCAGCAACAGACTCCTGGAGAAAACTTCCAAAGCAGATACTTGTATTGAAAGAGTAGCAGCAGCTGTAGCAGTGAAACTACACTCCAAAACAATGCACTCAAACATAGTACTGACAAACACATGGGAATGTATATGTCTGAATCAAGCAGTGATGAAATTGCTAGGGACTTCATTGAGCACAATTTTACTCTTAATCTCTCCTTTTCATAATACATAACATTCACACCACACTTACAAAGGCACACCTCCACCTTCCACAAACACAGCTACCCACACAACATGCCAGTCAAATTTAAGGCTTTTCCCACCTCTCTGCAAAACACTGCCGTAATGGCTTTGGCAAACAAATGAAAATGATTGATGGCTGTTGGTTCAAGACTCCCATCCATATCTCTCAACAGTACAGATCTTTGCAGAAAGTCCAGATTTTTTGTCTGATTTTCATAAAATTGCAGTTTTCTGTCAAATCACTGGCAAATCATTGAACACTGAAGTCAGAAAGTTGACAGGCATTTGATTTTCAGACTTCATATCCTTAAGAAAATTCACTCTAATGCAAAACCTGTTTATCAACTTTCTAAGTTTGTAACTGCAATATTTGTAAATTGTCCTATTTTGGGGCCTTTGTCCCCTATTATTTATGGTCTTGTCCAGATTTCTTGTTCTATAATGTTGAGAGTTATGCTGCCATCCCTTCCTACTGGAGCCAGTCCACTGCACTTGCACAAGTGTCCCCCTCAGCAGGGCAGCAAGCAGGTATCAGTGCAGATTTGCTTTATAGTTCTTTTACACCACACACACACACACAGTAAATCTTGTTGTCCATGTTATTTCTTCTTTTCCTTAGTTTCGTTTCTCTTGTAATGTTGCTTTTACTCATTTTTTTCTCCTGCCTCCCATATCTACCCTAATTATTACTTCTAACAAATACTTTTACTCACTCTTTCTTCTCTTCCCCTCCTTCTCTTTATCCACTATTTGAACTTTTCCACTCTGACATTTGCTTTATGGGTAAATAATGAACTGTGTCACCCATATGTCAGCACATTTCAATGCTACATAATATTGTATTTAGTCTAATAATAGGTTCATAGGTAGGTACTAGGCTATCGGCGTAAGTAAGCCTAGCCAACAAGTTTCTCTTGCTTATGCCACCCAAGAAAGTTATTTTCCTGTGCCACTGTGAGCAGAGCCACAGAAGTGATTCCCGGGGTATACTGTCCTATCTCCCATCCACTCAAAAGATTTTTCTTGAAAAGTGCTAATGAGGAACTTTACTTTATATGGATGGGTAGCTTGTTCCAGAGTATGGGAAGTTTCTGGGACAGGAATCTATCTCTCCAGCATGTCCTGTTTATTGTGGTGACAAGGTGTAGGTCCCTAGAGCGTGTAGCTCAGAGGGATTGGGATTTCTTTAGGTGTAGCATGTCTCAACAGCTCTGGGTTTGACATAGCTTTATATGTTAGGTAGAAATCACCTCGGAGTAGGCGATATGCTACGGAGTAAAGCTGGAGTTTTTTTAGATGGTCAGTGTAGGGCATCTGTTTGAGGCCAGTAATCCTCTTTGTGTGAGGTACTTCTGCAGCCTTTCCATCTGCTGCAAATGTCTTGTGAGGTACATTCCAAAAGGGGCGTTGTACTCTATAATAGGTCTAATGAGTGTCAAGTAAAGGGGAACAATGACATCTTTCTTTTCCTGGATGAGAACCCTTTTGTGATGGTGTGCTACGTAGAAGGACTTCCTGACTACTGTGGCGGTGTGATTATCAGAGGAGAGACTACTATCCACCTGAGTCCCACGGTCTCCTCACACATTCGGTGTTAATTAGACTACCACCTATGTGGTAGCTCACGGGTCAGAGTTTTTACCAAAGGGGATAACATTGCACTTTTTGGCATCAAGCTTGAGGCCATGGCTCTAACACCAGTTATCTGTCTCAGTGAGGCCCTTCTGTAGGATATCCACATCATTTGGGGACTCTACTATGGCTTCTAGTTTGCAGTCATCTGCAAACTTTGTTAGCCAGAGGCCTTTTGTGTTAGCCTGTACTTCAGAGAAGTAGATACCAAACAGGAGAGGTCCCAGGACTGAACCCAGTGGTACTCCACTTGTTACTGGTTCGATGTCAGATTTGGAGTGTGCAACTTTTACAGTGTGGGTTCTGTGAGTGAGTCAGTTGGCAACCCATCTTGTGACGTAGGGTTTTATACCTAGTTTAGCTATAATTTCAGAATGGGGGATGGTGTAAAAAGCCTTGGCGAGGTCAAGATAGGCTGTGTGAACCACCTTAGCCTCATCGACTGCCTCAGAGAAATCGAGTAGGTTCAGGATGCATGATCTGCCTTTCACAAACCCGAACTGGGTGGGGTCCAGAGTTTGGAGGTTACCAATGTCTTTGAGTTCCATGATGATATCTGACAGGGCTTAGTGGTAAATCACTTTGGTTATGGTGTGCAGGATCCTGGGTTCGAGCCTTGCAGAGGCTGTTTATTTTTTTTCAATCATAGCCTCACCGCAGGCTTTGTGCCCTGCTGAATGGTGCACAGCGATGGTTATCCCACTGCACAAGGGGGGAGCCACCATGGACCCTGGGAACTACTGCCCCATTAGCCTGACGAGCCTGGTCTGCAAGGCCATGGAACATATAAACAAAGACATTGGTAATCACGAAACTCTGGACTCCACCCAGTTCAGGATTGTAAAAGGCAGATCATGTCTCCTAAACCTGATGGACTTCTTTGAAGCAGTCACCAAAGCCATAGACAAGGGTAAGGTGGTTCACACATCCTATCTAGATCTTGCCAAGGTTTCGACACCATCCCCCACTCTGGAATTATAGATAAACTCATTAAACTTGGTATAAATCCCTATGTCACAAGATGGGTTGCAACTGACTCACTGACAGAGCCCACACTGTGAAAGTAGCAGACTCCAGATCCGACTTCAGACAAGTGGAGTACCACAGGGTTCAGTCCTGGGTCCTCTCCTCTTTGTTATCTACTTCTCTGAAGTACAGGCTAACACAGAAGGTCTTTGGCTAACAAAGTTTGCAGATGACTGCAAACTAGGAGCCATAATCGAAACTCCTAATGATGTGGACATCCTACAAAAGGGCCTCACTGAGACAGATGCCTGGTAAGGCATGGCCTCAAGCTCAATGCCAAAAAGTGCATTGTTATCCCCTTTGGTAAAAACTCTGTACCCATGAACTACAACATTGGCGGTAGTATATTTAACACCAAAAGTGTGATAAGAGACCTTGGGACACAGGTGCACAGTATTCTCTCCTTTGATAATCACATTGCCACAGTAGTCAGGAAATCCTTCTATGTGGCACACCTCATCACAAAAGGTTTCTCATCCAGAAAAAAAGAGGTCATTGTTCCCTCTACTCATCACTCATTAGACCCATTATAGAGTACAACGCCTCTTTTGGTATGTACCTCACAAGACATCTACAACAACTGGAAAGGCCACAGAAATACCTCACAAAGATGATTACTGGCCTCAAACAGATGTCCTACACAGACCGTCTCAAAAAAACTCCAGCTTTACTCCGTCACATATCGCCTACTCAGAGGTGATCTCTGCGTAAAATACAAAGCTATGTCAAACCCAGAGCTTTTGGACATACTCCACTTAAAGAAATCCCAATCCCTCCGAGCTACATGATCTAGGGACCTAAACCTTTTCACCACAATAAACAACATGCCGGAGGGATAGATTCCTGTCCCATAGACTTCCCGTACTCTGGAATAAACTACCTATCTATATCAAATAAAGCTCTTTATTAGCACTCTTTAAGAAAAATCATGATGATTGGATGGGAAATTCACCCCGGGATCACCTCTGTGGCTCTGCCCGACAGTGGCACAGGAAAATAATTTTCTTGGGTGGTAAAAGCCAGGGTACCTTTTTGGCTGGGCTTGTATAGGCCCCAGGGCCGATAGCCTCGTACCTACCTATGAACCCATATGTTCCATGGCCTTGCAGACCAAGCTCATCAGGCTAATAGGACGATAGTTCCTGGGATCAGTGGTGGCTCCCACTTTGTGGAGTGGGATAACTGTTGCTGTGCACCATTCAGTGGGCAGAAAGCCTGATGTGAGGCTATGATTGAACATGGTGCGTAGGTGGGGAGCCAGTTCATTCTGAAGTTCATGTAAAACGCAGCCTGGGATGTTGTCCAGTCCCATGGATGCTGTGTTTTTGGCTTTAGAGAATGGAGCTTTTACGTGTGTAGTGATTACAGGGACTCTGCATTCTTCCTGTATAGATGTGGGCCCTTTAGGGTGTGAGAGGGTGGCAAAGTTAGCACTGAACCTGTCTGCCAGAATGTTGGCAATATCAGTTGGTTCTGTAATTTTCATGCAGTTGCGCTGAACTCAGAGCAGATCTGGGTGTTGCCATTGAGATTCTTGACACAGGTATAGAATGCTTTGTGGTTGTCCTTAGAGTCAGTGGCAATTTTATTTTCATAGCTAGCTTTGGATGCTCTTATAAAGGATCTCAGCGTCTTACTGAGGCTGACCAGGGAGCTCCACCACTCATGGGATTTTACTCTCTTTTGCAACAGTTTCTTCCTTCTGTTGTACAGTTTGTTTATGGCAGGGGACCACCAGATTGGCTTCCTTTTTTTGGAGGATAGCTTCTTGGTTCTGTTTGGGATAGCACGATCCATGCACTCATGTAAGTGCTTAGAGAGTGCATTTGTGTAGGATTCAACAGTCGTAACTGTATTGGTTTTCTACATGGGTGTCATGAAGTTTGCCACTTCTGTCTTAAGAAGCATGAAGTTGGCTATGGAGAAATTTTTTTACCGTAGTTTCCTTAATGTGGGGTGGGGGTGGGATGTGGATATCTAGGGTGATTAGCTTATGGTCGGATCTGACCAACAAGGAGTTGACTTCGGGTGTGGAACACCAGTCATTCATGTTGGTAATGACTAGGTCTAGGATATTGTTGCCCTTGGTGGGGGTGTGGATAAGTTGATCCAGGGCACTGGAATTTATGAATTCCAGAAAGCGTTGAGCGAAGCAGTTGGTGAAATCGCCCATTATTAGGGTGTTTGAACCCTAATATTTTCCAATATATCAAGAAAAGAGGAGTGGGAATCCTGGGGGACCTGTAGCAAGCTACAATTTGGGTTGCAGTTTTGCCAAGAGTTAGTTGCACTTGAATAACCTCGGATGCATTATGCCGAGCAACTAGCCTGGAGGTGTGGATATCCTTAATGAATATGGGCACACCTCCGCCTTTGGTGTTCCAGTTCAGGTTACATGGCCGAAAAGTGTGGTATGAGTTATAGCCTGGTAGTGCAGGGGTGCTATTTGGAGCCTTGAACCAGGTCTCAGTCACTGCACAGGTATCGATGTTCTCCATTTTAAGGAGTGCATTTTGAGATTTAGACTTCTAGCATTGAGTAGCATTACCCTCAGTTTTTGCTTGCCTGTTCCTGTTCCATTTGAAACAGATCTAAAAATGTACTATAGGGACGGCAAGAGCCTTAGCCAGTATCCGGAATCCTATGGGCGACAGGTGCAGGCCATCTCTGGCAAAGCATCATGGTCTGTCGACCATGTCGTCCCAGGCAGACAGATACTGGATCCCCTTAGAATGACACCAGAAGCTTAGCCAATTGTTGAAGTCAATCATTTTGTCCTTGTACTGCGGTATCATTCTGGGCAATGGCAGAATGCAACTCAGAGCTAGGGTCATACTTCCCTGGGCTACAAGATAGGAGAGCTCTTCCATGTCTCTTTGCATGTAGTCCAGGGAGGCATGTCTCAGGTCATTCACACCAACATGGACAATGACAGAGTCATATTTGTACTTGGTTGTGGAGTGACCTGAGTGCATGGGTTATGTGGTATATCCTGGCACCCGACAGTAACCTTCTCCTTGTTTAGCCTGGTAAGTGGGACATCAGTGTGCCTGACTATAGAGTCACCTATGACTAGTGTGTTGGGTATGTTGTTTTGCCTAATATATATGTTACAATATATATATATATATATATATATATATATATATATATATATATGTATGTATGTTTGCCCATATCTGAATAAGTAAGTGGGATTTCCATGACAGCATCAAGGAAACATTTTCCTTCCTTCTGTGTTTTTTTTTTCCTTACGTTTTGGATTTTTCTTGGTATATTGATTGATTTTCTTAGTATATTTTATTTTTTATTTATTTTCCATTTGTTTACCAGGTTAGTCTGACTGGACACAAGATGACCATTTTCAGCGGAGGCTGTGGGAGAAAAGCTCCAGATACATAGTAAACAATTATAAAAAATAATAAAAATAAATTATACAAACATAGCTATCGTACAAAAAGCATAGAAAATATAAAAGGAGTAAAATCAGTGTTTTACAATTGATGCAGATTACACAGTGGTTAGAATATTGAGAAACAATTAAACAAGATAATATATGCTGCGGTAGTGTTGTCGCCTCACAATAAGACATTGTCCTGTTCGATTCTCAGCTAAAGTGTCTTCTGTGTGGAAACATGCGTGAATGGGTGTACCTTCATTGAAGGGTGTACGTCAGGGCTGGCAACGCGGGATGTAAAAATCTACTGCAGATCATTAGCAGACCGGAGTTTCGCTGTGGCAACCCCTAACCGGGAAAAGCCGAAAGATACAACATACAACAAATATACAACTGCTTGAACATAAATTCAAAAAGAAGTTTCCATAGACGAACAGGGTCATAAACTAGAAATCATAAATATATTGCATTTATCTTGATGTTCATCGTGTTACACTGCTGCAGTCATTACACTTGGGTTATCCTGTCGTCAGGCAGTTCCCCAGTCGGCCTGAGTTCCAAAGTCTTGGTCCGGCGTCAGTTGTTGTCGCCTCCTCCCTGACGTCAAGTGCGACAGGGGTATATCAGATGCAGCCGACGCCATTTTCTTTAGTCTTTCTTGCCACGCGGTGCCCGAAGCAAAAGCAGTTTGCAAGTGCCGGTCGGCCGACTCCTGAGATTTTCATTCCGAATCCAGAACCGGTCTTCTACAAAGCTAAGTACCCTGTTGGGGAAACTTTTTTTTGCCTCAGACCGATGTCAGTAAAAGTTAATTGTATTTCTTGTGGGAAGCAAATACCTCATAAGGATTTCCATTCCTATTGTATCCCATGCCTAGGCCCAGACCACAACGTCACTGGTTGTCGGTTTTGTGCTAGGTTTAACAAGCGCACTATTAAATGTCGGTTTGATTTTGCCCAACATTATTTTGGCAGAAAATTCAATTACACCATGCCGTCGGAACTTCCAACGACCGGAATACATAAAAAGCGCAAATACAAGGACAGGCATCTGAGGCCCAAAACAGACCTACTCAGTTAAGCATTAAACCCCCTGCTAAGTCTAAGCCTCCTTTAAAAACAAAGAAACAAATACAGCATTCTCCAGGACAGGCCTCTATGCCTAAGAAACAAATGCTTAAAATGGCCGAAGACCTAATCACCCCGATCACAGGTTCCCATCCCCCTCCTGATAAAAGGCCCAGACAGGATGCAGACTATGACTCATCCGACCAGGTGTCCATTTCTTCAGATTCATCCTCAGACCTAGGATATTCTTTACCCCCTTATGAGGACTCTGATGCTGGGGAATCAATTCTGTCAGCCTTCCCGCCTGAGGACTACTCCTTTGGGGAAACCTTACATACCATGAGGGAGCATTTCCATTGGGAAGGCCAGGATTACTCAGAAACCAAGAAAAGGCTCAGAAACTTCCTTTTACTACCTCAACACAGACCCCTTGATATTCCGCCAGTGTTAGACATTGTGGATGATGTGTATACTGAATCCAGCTTAAATCCTGACTCCTTACCTCCAGCCCCAGTTAAACCTGACAGATACTACAGAGTCCCTGACTCACACAAATTTCTGTATAAAAGCCCTGTTGCTGACCCTGAAACTATTTCTCAGGGACCCAAAGGGATTAAGGCCTCATCAGCAAAAAATCCAGTCCCCTCTGACAGAGATTCCAGAGCATTATACAGATGGAGAAAGAAAGTATATATGTCTGCAACCTTAGCAATGAGAGTCTTAAATTGCCAGTTTCACATGCTAAAATATCAGCAATTTTTGATGTCTCAGTTGAAACAAAAATGCTTCCAGATTCAGATCCTCCTAATTTTAAAGAAATGCAGGATTTATTGCATGCAGCTGAACAAGTGGGAAAGAATACTTTTGCAATGTGGTTTTGATTCTTTAGAGGCCTCCTCTAGAGCAGCAGTTACAGGCTCTGTCATTAGAAGGCATGCTTGGTTAAAAGAACATACGTTACCAGATCATGTTAAAGCAAAATTATTGGATGCACCTTTGCAGCAGGATGTGTTATTTGGAGTTAAGGCAGAAGAGGTATTAAAGAAAATGGAGGATAAGGCAAAATCTATGCAAACGGTGAAGGATTTCTTACAGGTTCAGCCACCAAGGTTTAGCAGAAATTGGCCAACAAAGAATTGGTCCTTTCCAGCTACAGACAGACCTCAAAGGGGCAGATACAGACGTCCAAGAGGTAGAGGTCATCCACAAGGTCCTCGACAATGGGGTGCACCAGGCCATAAAGAAGGGGAAGAGAGGCCCCAACCATATAAAAAGCAGCCTCAATGACTTCCCATTACAGCTGCCAAACAACTCTCTCTTGGCAGCCCCCTTGGGAGGAAAATTGGCACTTTTCTATCCCAATTGGCATTGGATCACCAAAGACAAATGGGTTCTCAACATTGTATCTCAAGGTTACAGGTTCCACTTTCACACTCTGCCAAGGTTAAAAGGAATGCCAAACCTGCCACCAAATCAATGGGCAGAGGCTCACAAACAAATTATAGCACTCATGGAAATGAGAGCTATTCAAAAGGTACCACCACAAGAGCAAGGACAAGGATTTTACTCAAGACTCTTTCTGGTTCCCAGAAAGGATAAAGCCTGGAGGCCCATTCTGGATCTTTCTTCTCTAAACACTTACCTGGATGTTCCAAAATTCAAAATGTTGACACTACAGCAGCTTCTTCCCATGCTGGGAAGAAAGCTTGGCTCGTGACCTTGGACCTCAAGGAGGCATACCTGCATGTCCCTATCAGACAAAACTGCACAAGATACCTCAGATTCGTAGCAGGTTCAATGCACTATCAATTCTCTGCACTGCCCTTTGGCTTATCTACTGCACCCAGGGTCTTCACAAAGTGCCTGGCACCAGTAATTGCATTTTGCAGACAGAAAGGAATTCAAATTTATCCGTAATTGGACGACTGCCTGATTCAAGCAGAGAGCAAAGACATTCTTCTAAAGCATCTGGCGTTTGTAAAAAAGTTATTAAGTTGCCTGGTTTACACAGTAAACGAAAAGAAATCAAAACTAGTGCCCTCACAAGAGATAATATTCCTGGGAGCCAGCTTGAACACAACGGCCCAGATGGCTTATCTCACGCCAGACAAGCAAGGACAACTGACTCAATACTTTCAATTGATGGCAACAAAAACCCAACTCCCTGCAAGAAAAATTCTGCAGGCCTTACGTTACATGGCATCTTGCATACTACTAATTCCATATGCCAGACTGCATATGAGGAAACTGCAATGGTACCTAAAGAGTGTATGGTCTCAACACGGTCAAAGTTTGGAAACAGTTATACCACTAATTCCTTGCCTTCAACAGGAGTTTTGATGGTGGGCTCAAGCTTGTCACCTCAACAAGGGACAGCCTTTTACTCAACCCACAGCCAGGCAAACACTGACAACAGATGCATCGGATTACGCTTGGGGAGCACACATGGCAGGAAAATGTATTCAGGGCAAGTGGCCCGCAGAACAAAGGCATCTTCACATCAATCAAAAAGAGATGTTAGCTGTACAAAATGCCCTTATAGCTTTCAAGGACCTGCTGCATCCAGGACAACTATTACTACAGACTAAGACAGACAACACCACAGTTATGTGGTACATAAACAAGCAAGGGGGCCCTCACTCCTACCTCCTCTGCAGACAAGCCATTACCTTGTGGAACACAGCTCTAAACTGTCAAGCTCATCTGCAAGCACAATTCCTGCCAGGAGAGAAAAACACACTGGCAGACTACTTAAGCAGAAACATCATGGATCCCCATGAATGGGAATTGAATCCACAAATATTCAGAATGATAACACAGAAATGGTGGAGCCCGGACATAGATCTGTTTGCATCCCCAATGAACTGCCAGCTACAGAAATTCTGCACAAGGAGTTACCATCTACAAGCATGGAAAGTGGATGCCCTCTCATTCAGCTGGAAAAACCTACAAGTATACGCTTTCCCACCACTACCTCTCCTTCCAAAGGTACTCATAAAAGCCAGGCAAGAAGAGCCAAAGATGATCCTGATTGCACCAGACTGCCCACGCCAGCACTGGTACCCAATCTTAAAGAACTTAACACAAGAACCACCCTGGATATTGCCTCAAATCCCACATCTGCTGACTCAGCACAACAATCAGATACTTCACAGTCAGCTAAAGACCTTAAACCTAGCTGCATGGAAAATTCCTTAGTCAAGCATGCAATGCCTCTCTCCAAAGCTGTTATGGATGTCATTCTGGAGGCCAGAAGCCTAGTACCAGGAAAGCTTATTCAGATAAATGGAAGAGATTCTGTGCCTGGAACCAGGCTCACAGCCTTGACCCTCTTGTCCCAAACATTCCTCAGATTCTTACAATATTTAACTGAGATGCTGGACAAAGGCCTCTCCTTTTCATCCATCAAGATCCACGCCTCAGCCATTTCAGCTCATTACAACATGGATCCACCAATTTTCTCTAATCATTTGCTAAAACAGTACCTCAGAGGGGCTAAAAACATAAGACCGCCCCGTAGAGCACCTACTCCAGCTTGGGACCTTAACTTTGTTTTGGAAAAATTAACTTTACCTCCCTTTGAGCCAGCTAACACAGCAGAATTAAAATATATCTCTTGGAAAACTACTCTGCTCCTGGCAATAACATCAGCACGAATAGTTTCAGAATTACAGGCACTAATGGCAGTGGAACCTTTCCTCATTTTCCACCAGGACAGGGTGTCTTTAAGAACTAATCCTACGTTTATGCCAAATGTGGTTTCAAGTGTGGCTCTAAACCAAACTATTCACTTGCCAACTTTTTACCGAAAACCACAGAATAAAGGGGAGAGACTACTGCATTCTTTGGACATTCACAGGCAGTTACGCTTCTACTTGGACAAAACCAAAGCTTTCAGAAAATCTGAGCAATTACTGGTAGCATATGCTGCAGGAGTACAGGGAAAAGCCATTTCAAAACAGACTATATCAAAATGCATAGGACATTGTATACGTTTCTGCTACACACACCATGGGAAACCTATACCTAGCAGCATTAGATCTTACTCCACCAGGGCAACAGCCACTTCAACTGCCTACCTCAGAGGAGTGCCTACCAAGTATATTTTGGAAGCAGCAACATGGAGTTCTGTGCATACATTCACCAAGCATTACCATCTGCCTTTATACTCTAAATCCAGAGCTGGCTTCGCCACTGCTGTGCTGCAGGGTCTTATAGCCACACCTAATGCCTTATAGAACCAGCCACCCTACCTCAGCTTTGGGATTCTACCCAAGTGTAATGACTGCAGCAGTGTAACACGATGAACATAGTACAGTTTTGTACCTACCATAAATGTAGATGTTCGAGTGTATACACTGCTGCAGTCCAGGTTACCCTCCCCCCTTCCCCTCTTCCTTGCTGGTACGTACCTATGTCTTCTACCCTTTACTACCTATGGGGAGTATTTGCTGGTAACTGAAAATTGTTGTTTGCTTTTCTTATCTATGTTTTATTAGCAATTTGAATTGCCTACCCATTTGGGGGCACCTGACATCTGGGGCAAGAAAAACTGAAGAAAATGGCGTCGGCTGATCTTATATACCCCTGTCGCACTGCTGTCAGGGAGGAGGCGACAGCAACTGACACCAGACCAAGACTTTGGAACTCAGGCTGACTGGGGAACCGCCTGACGGCAGGATAACCCAAGTGTAATGACTGCAGCAGTGTATACACTCGAACATCTACATTTATGGTAGGTACAAAACTGTACTTTTTAATGATGGTATGTGTGTATTATTGTACGTGTCATATGTGCACAAATATTTGTATTTATGTATTTACAGTATATTGACAAAGTACTGGGTCACATCAGAGGCTTGGGAGGTCATTGTTAAGAAAATGAGAACTGTTGTAAAGCTTGGCATTGAATACCATAAGTTCAGGTTATGCTACAAGAGAACTATGTAAAGATAACCATGTCAGCAGCCAGAATGCATTATAAACTGAATGTTTTACTGTGCACAATAAGAAATGGATAGATTGGCCCAAACTCTGGACTGATGTGTATGCTTTTTTTTTTTTTTTTTTTTTTTATTCCTGGGAAAATGCTATTCAGAAGTGAAGAGACGTATATGGGAAGTTTTAGTGGCACACCAGGCTGTGATTTTTTTGATGTCTATTGTCATGCAAAGCTGACAAAATAGTTGAATCTACCCAAGCTGGAAATGTGAGACTGTAGCCCACTGAAGGAGGGGAGATGAGTGGAGTAACTTGGTCAGGAATTGAAACTTGCAAAACTGCTCCTTGTGAAAAGTCTTTTATATCAATAATTTGTTGACAATTTTGCAAGTTTCTTTCAGAGAATGTGTAGTACATCAATAGGAACAACATTTGTAAAACTCAGCACATACCAGTCAATGACACATGAGCTGCAGACTCTCAAACTTGGCATTTTTTTTCAGGTGGTCCATTCTAAGTGAATGGAAGTCTAGTCTGACAACAAATGGTAGGGCTATTTGTTCTCACAGTGTGTGCATTGAGACAGATTTAGCTTTCGAGGGCAGACAAGAGTAAAAAAACATAAAATTAGGAATGAGCAATTATTTTGCTGCAGGCAGCTTTAGGAAGTGCAGTAAATCATGGCAAGATAAAAAATATATGTTTTTTCATTGTTTGCCCGTAGTGGTCCTTTAATCTTTTAGACTTCGTTACATATTTGGGAGCCACACATATATCCTTCCATTTTTTTTTTTTTGTGAATTGCTTATCCAGTCTCTCTTCACAATCCTTTCTAACTTCCTCTGATTCTTACAGTTATCATGCAGTATTTTATATGCACTAATAATTATCCATTTTTAAACAGCAGCCTCTGTTCTAGATGCTACTAAAAATTCTACCAGTGTTGGTCTTTTACTTATTATCCCCTTATTCCTATTTGCCTATACTCTATTTTCTTGGTCTGTTCCCATTCTATTACCTCTCCCTCTCTCATTATTTGTTTTCAATACCTTGGTTCCTTTCCCAGTTATCTCCACTAAATTCCAGCCTCCTGTTGCCTATTTTCTGTACTGCTAATTGCAATAATCCTGATTGGCTGAATCTCCTTTCTCCATTCCTGTGTTGGATAAGTTCTTAAAATACTTTCTGCTGCTTTATGAATATAATATTCTGTATAGTTATTTTCCTTAAGGACCTGCCTCCCAAATTCCAGTCTGTCCTTATTTCTTGTGCTTCTCCCCTGTTCCATGATCATCCCTTTCCACTTTGAATTATAGCTTTCTACTTGTGTTATGCAGCCTTAATTGTGTAGCTCTGAAATACCCCTTCAAATCAGATAATCCTAAATCACCTTGTATTGGAAGGATCATTTTATCCCACTTGACTTGCCTTCTTCCCCTCCTAAATAAAATCCTTCAGTTCTTTATTGTCATCCACAACTTCTCCTCTGGTTGATAAATATATGTCTGACCTGTGTATAAAATGGAAGGGACTAAAAACATTTTCAATGCTTGCATCTTGCTATCTATTTCCATAAAAAAGAGCAACCATCTTCTCAGTTTTTGTATTTTTGTTCAGTCTCTTACATGTCCTTAGCTGCAATAACATAATCCTTTAACCCATACTTCTAAATAGTTCATTTTATTATGTCCCATAAATATGGGTATTGCTGAACCAATTTGTGTGTGGGTACATAGTTTACAGTTATTGCCTTTGTTTTAGCTTCACTAATTTTGTATCCCGAAAAGACTTGAAATTGTTTCAGAATGTTCCGCAACATTGAAATGTGCTTTTCTGGTTTTATCAGGTACAAAATTATATCCTTTGCAAATAAAGCCAACTTTTCTTGATTACCACATCAATTATATCCTTTAATTTCTGAGTCCCTTATTTTCTTTGCCAATGGTTCTTAATATACTGCAAATGACAAAGGGGAAAGAGGACACCCCTGCTTGGTTCCTCTGTTCAAACAACTGTTCAGAAATGTACCCCCCACTTTAATTTTCACCTCTGATCCCTCATATATCCTCCTAATTAACCTTATTATTGTGCTAGGGAATAGAAATGCTAACATTGCCCTACTCTCAAAATCCTAGCTTGCGCTATCAAATGCTTTCTCTGTATCAAGCCCTACCAACCACAGTAGTATTTTTTTTTGCATTGTGCTTCTCTTTAGATCATCATTGTTCTATTAATGTTGTGAAATCTTTGCCTCCCCTCCACAGAATCATACTGATCCATATCTATCAATGTTGACAACACATTTGCCATTACAGACATAAACACTTTATAATTATGGTTTAGAATTGAAATGGGACTATAAAAAGCCAGTTTTAATGGGTCTTTACCATCTATAAGTATTACAGCCACCACAGTTTTCTTCCAGGATGTTGGTGCTTCACCTCCTTTTAAAATTCTGTTAAATAAAATCTTCTAGATCTTTATCACTTTCTTCCTTCCTAGCCTCCAAATTTCCACAGGAATCCCATCTATTCCTGGATAATTTCATGTAGATTGGTTATACGTCATTTTTATCTCATCTCCTCCTATCTTAACTTTCTATAACCAAGCCTCGTGTACCTCTAGCACTGGAATATTTAGTTCTTCATTAAACATTTACATTTCTATTTTTTTTCTTGATTTCCAAATCTGTCTTTATACAGATTTTCATAAAATTTCCAAAATGTTTCTAATATCTCAACATGATCTCTAGTTATTTTCCTTGTTAAGGGCACCCTAAGCTTGGCAACAACCCTTTCTACTTTCTGTCACGTGGGCCATTGTTCTAAAACCTTTTGTGCTCTGAAGTTATCAAAAACAGTTACTTAACAGCAATCTACCTAAATTCATGCATATTATTAAGGTAGTTTATTTTCAGCCACTGGGGATGCACAAGCCAGTGCATTTCTTTGTGCCGGTCCCAAGCCTGGATAAATGGGGAGGGTTGCATCAGGAAGGGCATCTGGTGTAAAATTGTGCCACATCACACATGCAGAAAACTGTGCAGAAACTCATACCGGATCGGTCAAGGTCTGGGTTAACAACGACCGCCACCAGTACTGTTGGCCAACAGGGTGCTGGCGGAAATTGGGCTACTGTTGGCCGAAGGAGGAGAAGAGACGGAAGGCATGCCTGAAGGCAGGTAAGGGCTAGGACTGTTCTAGTGAGGGTCGGAACTTTGAATGTTGGCAGTATGACTGGTATAGGGAGGGAGCTAGCTGATATGATGAACCAAAGGACGGTTGGTATATTGTGTGTGCAAGAGACCAGATGGAAGGGGAGCAAGGCTAGGTGTAATGGAGGCAGTTTCAAATTGTTTTATCATGGTGTGGACGGGAGGAGAAATGGTGTAGGCATTATCCTGAAGGAAGAGTATGCTAAGAGTGTTTTGGAGGTGAAAAGAATGTCGGATAGAGTGATGTTTATGAAGCTGGAAATTGATGGTGTAATGATGAATGTTGTTAGTGCATATGCTCCACAAGTTGGGTGTGCGATGGATGGGAAAGAAAAATTTTGGAGTGAGTTGGATGAAGTGGTGATGACTGTACCCAAGGGTGAGACTGGTGATTGGAGCAGATTTCAATGGGCATGTTGGTGAAGGGAACAGAGGGGATGAGGAAGTGATGGGTAGGTATGGTGTTAAGCAAAGGAATGCAGAAGGTCAGATGGTAGTGGATTTTGCAGAAAGGATGGACATGGCTGTGACGAATATGTATTTTAACAAGAGAGAGGAGCATAGGGTGACATACAAGAGTGGAGGAAGATGCACACAGGTGGATTATATCTTATGTAGAAGGGCCAATCTGAAGGAGAATGGAGACTGTAAAGTGGTGGCAGGGGAAAGTGTAGTTAGGCAGCATAGGATGGTGGTTTGTAGGATGACATTGGTGATCAAGAAGAGGAGGATGAGTGTGAGGGCAGCACCAAAGTTCAAATGGTTGAAATTGAAAAAGGGTAATTGTGAGGTGATGTTCAGGGAAGAGTTACGACAGGGACTGGGTGGCAGTGAAGAGTTACTGAATAGCTGGGTAACTACATCAGAGCTAGTAAGAGAGATGGCTAGAAGGGCGCTTGGTGTGACATTTGGAAAACGGAGGGAGGACAAGGAGACCTGGTGGTGGAATGAAGAAGTACAGGAGAGTATACAGAGAAAGAGGTTGGCAAAGAAAAAGTGGGATTGTTCAAGAGATGAAGAAAGTAGACAAGAGTATAAGGAGATGAGGTGCATGGCAAAGATAGCGGTGGCGAAGGCTAAGGATAAGGGGTATGAAGAGTTGTATAAAAGGTTGGACACTAAGGAGGGAGAGGGACCGAGCTAGTAAAGATGTGCAGCAGGTAAGGGTGATAAAGGATAATGAGGGAAACGTACTCACAAGTGAGGAGAGTGTGTTGAGCAGATGGAAAGAGTACTTTGAGGGGTTGATGAATGAAAAGAATAAGAGGGAGAGAAGGTGGGATGATGTGCGGATAGTGAATCATGAAGTGCAGTGGATTAGCAAGGAGGAAGTAAAGATAGCTTTGAAGAGGATGAAGAAGAGAAAGGCTGTTGGTCCAGATGACATACCTGTGGAAGCATGGAGGTGTTTAGGTGAAATGGCAGTGGAGTTTTTAACTAGATTGTTTAATGAAATCTTGGAAAGTAAGAGGATGCCTGAGGAATGGAAAAAACGTGTTTTGGTACCGATTTTTAAGAATAAGGGTGATGTGCAGAGCTGTAGTAACTACAGAGGGATTAAACTGATCAGTCACAGCATGAAGTTATGGGAAAGAGTAGTGGAAGCTAGGTTAAGAAGGGAGGTGATGATTAGTGATCAGCAGTATGGTTTCATGCCAGGAAAGCGCACTACAGATGCGATGTTTGCTCTGAGAGGGATGATGGAGAAGTACAGAGAAGGTCAGAAGGAGTTGCATTGTGTCTTTGTGGATTTAGAGAAAGCATATGACAGGGTGCCTAGAGAGGAGTTGTGGTATTGTATGAGGAAGTCGGGAGTGTCAGAGAAGTATGTAAGAGTGGTACAAGATATGTACGAGGGTAGTGTGACAGTGGTGAGGTCTGCAGTGGGAGTGACAGATGCATTTAAGGTGGAGGTGGGATTACATCAAGGATCAGCTCTGAGCCCTTTCTTATTTGCAATGGTGATGGACAGGTTGACAGACGAGATCAGACAGGAGTCCCCGTGGACTATGATGTTTGCAGATGACATTGTGATCTGTAGTGAGAGTAGGGAACAGGTGGAGGAGACCCTGGAGAGGTGGAGATATGCTCTAGAAAGAAGAGGAAAGAAGGTCAGCAGGACTAAGACAGAATATATGTGTGTGAATGAGAGGAAGGATAGAGGAATGGTGAGGATGCAGGGAGTAGAGGTGGTGAAGGTGAATGAGTTTAAGTACTTGGGATCATCAGTTCAGAGTAATGGTGAGTGTGGAAGAGAGGTGAAGAAGAGAGTACAGGTAGGATGGAGTGGGTGGAGAAGAGTGTCAGGAGTAATTTGTGACAGACGAGTACCAGTAAGAGTGAAAGGGAAGGTCTACAAGAGGGTGGTTTACCAGCTATGTTATACGGGTTGGAGACAGTGGCATTGACAAAAAGGCAGGAGTCAGAGCTTGACGTGGCAGAGTTGAAGATGTTAAGATTTGCACTGGATGTGACGAGGATGGACAGGATTAGGAATAAGTATATTAGAGGGTTAGCCCAGGTTGGAAGGTTTGGAGACAAAGCCAGAGAGGCAATATTACGTTGGTTTGGACATGTGCTGAGGAGGGATGCAGAGTATATTGGGAAAAAGATGCTAAGGATGAAGTTGCCAGGTAACAGGAAAAGAGGAAGGCCTAAGATAAGGTTTATGGATGTGGTGAGAGAGGATATGCAGGTGGTTGGTGTGACAGAGCAAGATGCAGAGGACAGGAGGAAATGGAAACAGTTGATCTGCTGTGGCGACCCCTAACGGGAGCAGCCGAAAGAAGAACAAGATTTTCTCTTTAGCACTCTCCAGTTGCACCTGTTCTTATTCTATGACACTCCCCCTATTCTGCAGTACTGTAACTTTTGTCAGTCCCTCTAAATAATTATTACTTCTTAAGCATATCACTTTTTCTTTTATTTTTTTTACCCTATTTTAAACTTCACTTTCATTTTATCCCACTCCTTAGCTATATTTTCTGAAGAAATTTCTATCACCTCTAATAATTCCCACATAATTTCCACTACCCATTCTCTAAATTCTTCCCTTTTTAACAGAATTGTGGGGAAGCATCAGTGTATCATTTTATTTCATTACCCTGCATTTTTATTTTAGTTATCATTGGCGAGTAATCTAAAATATTTATTGGATATATATCAAAAATTTCAATTAAATGCACATGTTCCTATGAAATATAATTTCTGTCTAGCCTAGCCCAGTTTTTGTACCTTGGGAAATAATATGGAAATTCTCTCTGAATTCCTACTGTTGAGTTCACATCTTCCATACCAACTATATTCTTTCATACATTTCTTCAGAACTCTACCCTATTTTGTTATATTTTCCCTTCCAGACACATCCTCAGTGTTGCAAATCAAATTACAGTCCCCACCTAGAAGTAATAATTCCTGCTAAAAGCTGATTATTTCTCTAAGAATTTTCTTAAGCTCCCTTGTAGCAGTTTTAAGTGGAATATGAATACATGTCAGTGTAAACCTCCTCCCTTGCCAGAAGCCCCTTACTACTACAAATCTACCATTATTATATTTTTCCTTCTTCTATCACTATTGGAGATCCATTAGAGGTTAGTAAGTACTCCCTTTTTCCTTTGTCCCAGATGCTGAATAATCATCCTGAAATCCTTTATCAAATTCAGTTGCTCAGTTCTTTCCAAATGTGTCTCTTGTAGCACAGCTACTTGCACTGTAAATTTCTTAAAGGACAAGAATGGGAGTCTGTTATTAAATGCTCAACTTCTCTGTCCTTTTTCTCCTATTTATTTTCCCTGCTATGAATAAACAGCAGCACAGCATTTAAAATATTTTAAATTGACCTTTTCTCTTCACTAGAACAGTACCTTACTGTACTGTGGTGGTTTCACTTTCACAAAACTTTTATCCCGCCCATGCTGCAATCTCCAATTCATTGATGTCATTAAGGTCACTGAATACAAGTAGTTTTCTGGCCAGTTGCCTCCCCAAACTGACATCACCATGACTGTCCTATGAACCCACCCAAGCTGTGAAGTCACAGCTCCCTGGTCCTTCCCCTACCCATAAAGAAAGTAAGGGCTAGAACAAGGAAACAGTACATGAGTCAAGTCTCTTGCTGTGAGCTGTCAATCACAGCATGTAACAGCTCAAATTACCCTTAGCACTTTGACAGCTAGGGAAGTTAGGTGTGAAGAGGGATGGGAGATGAATCAAAGTAGTACAATTCAGGCTTCACAAAAAATGCAATTTAACAATTCTAAAAAGAAGTAGCAGTAAAAAGCACTTTGAAAGTCTGTTTTGTGTCATTTACACTGTGTTTTAAGTAGTCATGGAATGGCATGACATATTACTTAAAACTGACTGAAAGACAGCAGTGTATGCATGTAAAATCAATGCAGTGACAGATTATTTAGGAAAAAAGAGACCTGTATAATGTAACTTTTTACAGATGAGCACTGCATTTTTGGATACCTAGAGGCAGACTAAACAATCAGAATTACTTAAAAATACCAGACCCCATGTGGTCAGACTCAGAAATTACATATAAAAATATTTAAAAACCTGTAAATAGTCCCAGAGTGGTGTTACAATGTAGGAAACACCAAACTATGATGAAATAAACATGTTTTTAAGTCTGTGGGTGTAGTTATCTTTTAATATACTTCACTACTCTTTCTTTTCTGCATATACCTGTGAGACCCACTCACATTCAAAGATAATATGGAAAGTCCAAATAAACACGATACCAGCAACAAAGATGAATGGTTCATTTAATTTCCATCTACACAACGCTAAAATTTTCTGGTTTATAATATGAAAAGTGTTGCCATTATGATAATTTGTTATTCTCTTTAAGTGTAATGGGGATTGTAAAGAGGTGCTGTTGTTTTTCCTTTTCTCCTCTTTTCTCTTTCTACAGTTTTGAGAAATATTAAGCAATGCAATATAAAAAAAAAAAAAAAAAAGAATGGTTAAAAAAGGCATTAAGGACCTTAGACTGGTTATTTTTAAGAGACAGCAAATAAACAAAAAACATATTGAGTATTATGAGGCTTTTTCTTTTCCAGCAAATGTATGTATACTTAGCAATTCAGCAGCTGGTCTTCATGTTTCAATGGAAACAATCTGATAAAGAGAAACTGTCTGGTTCTCATGTCTCCATGGAAATAATCTGATAAAGAGAAACTGGAGACAGTCTGGTGGAAGGAGATTGGCTGAGGGAAAAGAAAAAAAGAAGAAAAGAGAAATTGGCTAGGGCATAATGTTCTCTGGAAGCAATCAGGGTTCCCAGCTGGGAGGGTTTAAAGACAACTAATTAGGCTTGAAGTAAAATTTTCTCATTTTTTTAAATGCAATGGGGATACTAATATAAACAGGTGCTTTTTTTTCTTTTTCTCCTGTCTTTTTCTTTGTTCAGTTTTAGGAAATGTAGGCACTGCAATGTAAAAAAGGGGAGAGAGGAGAAGTGGGGAAAGAGGAAAGGACTGGTTAAGAGAACATGACAAAAGAAAAATCAGTGTGTTTTTTCCCATGCATGCATAGGGTAATGACTGGGTTAAGACCCTATGTGTTATCCAGTAATAAGTTTATTACAAAGCATGTAAATGAAAAAGAGTACTGAATTTTATAAGGCTTTTTTTTCTGGTAAACAAGGTATCCTTAGCAGTTTTGTGTCTAGTTTGTATGTCACTAGAAGATAATTTGATAAAGGGAAATGCCTTTTAGAAAGTGTTTACTGAAAGCATTCAAGTGTTTTCTGAGCTGGGAGAACTATAAAGATAAACAAAATCAAATATCACTTACTAATAGCACAGGCTGTACCATGCGTCTTAGCATGACTAATCTTTCATTTTGGTTATCTCTAGCCTGTCTGTGTGGCTATCAATGTAGAACGTTTGTTCTTATAAGGAAGCAAAAACTTAAATATTTGAAGATGTAGTTTTTTATTAAGTTAATAGGTTTTATGTTTTTTTTGGGGGGGTTGTTGTGTTTGAGGGCTTTCAAGAAAACAAAAAAGTTATGCAAAATGTGGCATAGGCTCAAATGGATATGACAAGAAACAACTATAAAAGACCAACCTACTGAACAGTATATGCATGTAACATAAAAGTTGGAACTAGATATTTAAGAAAGAAGCAGTTATACATAAAAGGTGGAAATAACTATATAAGAAAATTATGCTTTCTGTAATGCCTTTCAATCTGAATGGTCTTACAGATAGATATAAAAAAGAAAAAAAATAGTGAACTATATTAAAACATGTAGAGTGCAAATAGCTATGCTACAGGAGACACACCTGGAAAGAACTGAACATGTGAATTTGAAAAAGAAAGGTTCTCAGAATGGTTATCCAGCAGAATATCTGGGGTAAAGGTAAAGAGGAGTACTTATATTAATTGTAAGAGGAGCTCCAATAGAGATAGAAGAGGAAAAAAATATAATAATGAAAGCTATATAGTACTAAGTGGCTACTTGCACAGGAGGATTACACTGACATGCATTTACATTCCACATAAAACTGCTATAATGGAGGTTAAAAAAAATTTGGGAGAAATAATCAGCTGTTAGCAATGAATATTACTTGTAGGTGGAAATTGGAATTTGGTTTACAACAGTGGAAATGTGTCTGGGGGGCCTAGAAGGGAAAATATAACGAAGGTGGATTTTTTGAAGAATTTTATGAAAATGGCATGGAAGATGTGAATTCAGTATTAGGAGTTTGGAGTGAATTTAGATATTATTCTCCAAGATACAAAAACTGGGCTAGGCTAGACAGAATTTATATCTTACAGGAACATGTGCATTTAACTGAAGGTCTTGAAATGCACCCAATAACTATTTCAGATCATCCGCCAATAATAATTAAAATAAAAATTCAAGGTTTGTTCTTCTTCTTTTGGTTTTCCTGTTAGGGGAAGCCACAATGGAACTCCAGTCCGCTAATGATTCGCAGTAGATTTTTTACAATGCTGAGGTGCCAGCTCGACACCCAACCTTCAACGAAGGCACTCTCATTTACACATGTCTTTCGAACGCCACTCAACCACGGGGTGGACATGCAGACTCCACACAGAAGACGCTCCAGATGAGAATCGAAGAGGAGAACCTCTTGCTGTGAGGCAACAAAGCTACTGCTGCACCACCGCGGCTATATGAGACATTGGCACTTTTCCACCTATCGGTTGAAAAGAGAGGAATTTAAGGAATGGGTTTTGGAATTAATTCAGGAGCTACCAGAGAAGATAGAAATTTCTTCTGAAAATAGAGTTATGGAGTGGGATAAAATTAAAGTAGAGTTTAAAACTAGAGTGGAAATAAAGGAAAGGGAGATATGGCTAAGAAGTAATGAGAATTATTTAGAGGGACTGACAAATGTTAAAGTACTGCAAAATAGGGGGAATCTCTCAGAACAAGAAGAGGAGCAACTGCAGAATGTTAAACAGAAAATAAGGGATTACCTTGATGATATGCACAAATTTAGAAATATTGCTGTTAAGCAACTGTTTTTGATAATTCTAGAGGGGTCTATATTACAATTTTGAACATGTATAGGTTCGAACATTGTAATATCAAACTCAAAAGTCTGAAAAACAATAATAGCGAAGCCACAGCACATCGATTTTTTTCCCAGGGAAAAAAATCAGTGGGCCATTTTCAGGGCTTTGCTATTTCCTCCACTGTGGTGCGATCTCGGAGTTGGTATATTTAAATAGCGGGGGTGTGGGGGGCACTTTGGGGAGTGTGGGGTGAAGCCCCCCATTTTAGTTTAAGGTTTATTTATTTATTTTTTAGTCATGGAACAGCATTTTATTTTTCCTGGGAAAAAAATCGCTGTTCTGTGTTTTCGTTATTGTTGGTTTTCGGACTTTAGGGTTCGATAGTACAATGATCGAACTTAAGTTAGTTTGACATGATATATACCCTTCTAAAGCACAAACACTGTTAGCACAATGACCTAGGCTACAGAAAGTGGAAAGGGCCATCACCAAGCTTAGGCAGCCTACAACAAGGAAGATAGGAGATCCTGTAGAAGTATTAGGAATATTTCAAAAATTTTATGAAAGTTTGTATAAAGCAGAGAAATATGGAAATCAAGAAAAAGGTACGAATGGAAATGTTTATGGAAGAATTAAATATGCCAAGGTTAGAGGTAGATCAGGCTCAATTACTAACAGGATAGGAAGAGGTGAGATAAACATGGCTATGTATAACCACAGTTAGGATAGGAAGAGATGAGATAAAAATGGCTATGTATAATCAATCTACAGGAAAGTCCCCATGAATAAATGGTATTCCTGTGGAAGTTTGGAAGCTATTAGAGAAAAAAATGATAAAGCTCTGCAAGGTTTTGTTTAACAGTAATTTAAAAGGAGAAGTACCAACATCCTGGAAGAAGGTGGTGGTAACAGTAATACCTAAAGTGGGTAAAGATCCATCAGATCCAGCTTCATACAGGCCCATTTCAATACTAAACCATGATTATAAAGTGTTTATGTCTATAATGGCTAAAGGAATGGCAAAAGTGATACCAAAATTGATAGCTATAGATCAGTGTAGTTTTGTGGAGGGGAGGCAAACATTTGACAATATTAACAGAACACTGATGATTCAGAGGGAAGCAGAATGTAAGAAAATCCCACTGTTATTGGTGAGTCTTGATGACTGGGACTTCATGAGCAGGGCAATGGAAGAATTTGCTTGATTAGGAGAATATATGATGGATCAGAGGCAAAACTTGAAGTGGGTGGGTCCTCTCTGATAACTTCTTGCTTGAGTAGAGGAATCAGGCAGGGTTGTCCGATTTCCCCTTTGTTGTTTGTGTTTTGTTTAGAACCACTGGCAAAGAAAGTAAAGGACTCAGAAATTCAAAGATAAAATTGGTATGGTAGCCAGGAAAAGCTGGCTTCATTCATTTGCAGATATTATTTTATACATGACAAAACCAGAAAGGGACATTACAGTGTTGTGGAACATTTTAAAACAGTTTCATATCTTCTTGGGATACAAAATTAATGAAGCTAAAACAAAAGCAGTAGTGGTAAATTATGTACCCACACATGAATTGGTCAACAATATCCATTATGGGAACATTATAAAATTAAGTATTTAGGAGTATGGGTTAGAAATGACTCTGTTGTGGCAGCTAAGTATATGTGGGAAGAGACTAAACAGAAGATAATATGAAAATCGAGAAACTGGAAGCTTTGTTATATAGATATGGATACTAAGATACAAGAAATTAAAATGTTTTTAGTCTCTTTAGTGTTATACACAGGTCTTCTGAAAATAGGTCAGGTCTGAAGGAGATTGGAGACTGTAAAGTGGTGGCAGGGGAAAGTGTAGTTAGGCAGCATAGGATCGTGGTTTGTAGGATGACATTGGTGATCAAGAAGAGGAGGATGAGTGTGAGGGCAGCACCAAGGATCAAATGGTGGAAATTGAAAAAGGGTTATTGTGAGGTGGAGTTCAGGGAAGAGTTAAGACAGGCACTGGGTGCAGTGAAGAGTTACTGAATAGCTGGGTAACCACAGCAGAGCTAGTAACAGAGATGGCTAGGAAAGTTGCTTGGTGTGACATCTGGAAAGAGGAAGGAGGACAAGGAGACCTGGTGGTGGAATGAAGAAGTACAGGAGAGTATACAGAGAAAGAGGTTGGCAAAGAAGAAGTGGGATTGTCAGAGAGATGAAGAAAGACAAGAGTATAAGGAGATGAGGTGCATGGCAAAGAGAGAGGTGGTGAAGGCTAAGGATAAGGCGTATGAAGAGTTGTATGAAAAGTTGGACACTAAGGAGGGAGAAAAGGACCTGTACCGATTGGGTGGACAGACGGACCGAGCTAGTAAAAATGTGCAGCAGGTAAGGGTGATAAAGGATAATGAGGGAAATGTACACACAAGCGAGGAGAGTGTGTTGAGCAGATGGAAAGAGTACTTTGAGGGGCTGATGAATGAAGAGAATGAGAGGGAGAGAAGGTTAGATGATGTGTGGATAGTGAATCATGAAGTGCAGTGGATTAGCACGTAGGAAGTAAGGATAGCTATGAAGAGGATGAAGAATGGAAAGGCTGTTGGTCCAGATGACATACCTGTGGAAGCATGGCGGTGTTTAGGTGAAATGGCAGTGGAGTTTTTAACTAGATTGTATAATGAAATCTTGGAAAGTGAGAGGATGCCTGAGGAATGGAGAAAAAGTGTTTTGGTACAGATTTTTAAGAATAAGGGTGATGTGCAGAGCTGTAGTAACTACAGAGGGATTAAATTGATCAGTCACAGCATGAAGATTTGGGAAAGAGTAGTGGAAGCTAGGTTAAGAAGGCAGGTGATGATTAGTGATCAGCAGTATGGTTTCATGCCAGGAAAGAGCACTACAGATGTGATGTTTGCTCTAAGAGTGTTGATGGAAAAGTACAGAGAAGGTCAGAAGAAATTGCATTGTGTCTTTGTGGACTCAGAGAAAGCATTGTGTCTTTGTGGACTTAGAGAAAGCATATGACAGGGTGCCTAGAGAGGAGTTGTGGTATTGTATGAGGAAGTCGGGAGTGTCAGAGAAGTAGGTAAGAGTTGTACCGGATATGTTCGAGGGTAGTGTGAAAGTGTTGAGGTCTGCGTTTAAGGTGGAGATGGGATTACATCAAGGATCAGCTCTGAGCCCTTTCTTATTTGCAATGGTGATGGACAGGTTGACAGACGAGATCAGACAGGAGTCCCCATGGACTATGATGTTTGCAGATGACATTGTGATCTGTAGTGAGAGTAGGGAACAAGTGGAGGAGCCTCTGGCGAGGTGGAGATATGCTCTAGAGAGAAGAGGAATGAAGGTCAGCAGGACTAATACAGAATATGTGTGTGTGAATGAGAGGGAGGATAGAGGAATAGTGAGGATGCAGGGAGCAGAGTTGGCAAAGGTGGATGAGTTTAAATACTTGGGATCAACAGTTCAGAGTAATGGTGAGTGTGGAAGAGAGGTGAAGAAGAGAGTACAGGCAGGATGGAGTGGGTGGAAAAGAGTATCAGGAGTGATTTGTGACAGACGAGTACCAGTAAGAGTGAAAGGGAAGGTCTACAAGAGGGTAGTGAGACCAGCTATGTTATATAGGTTGGAGACAGTGGCATTGACAAAAAGGCAGGAGTCAGAGCTTGACGTGGCAGAGTTGAAGATGTTAAGATTTGCACTGGGTGTGACAAGGATGGACAGGATTAGGAATAAGTATAATAGAGGGTCAGCCCAGGTTGGAAGGTTTGGAGACAAAGCCAGAGAGGCAAGATTATGTCGGTTTGGACATGTGCTGAGGAGGGATGCAGAGTATATTGGGAAAAAGATGCTAAGGATGAAGCTGCCAGGTAACAGGAAAAGAGGAAGGCCTAAGATAAGGTTTATGGATGTAGTGAGAGAGGACATGCAGGTGTGGTTGGTGTGATAGAGCAAGATGCAGATTACAGGAAGAAATGGAAATAGTTGATCCGCTGTAGCGACCCCTAATGGGAGCAGCTGAAAGAAGTCGTCTTATACACAAGTCAGGCATATTTTTATCAACCAGAGGAAAAGCTGTGCATAGCAATTAAAAAAGAGTTGAATGATTTTATCTGGGAAGGGAAGACAGCAAGGGTCAAGTGAGATAAGCTGATTCTTCCAATAGAAAAACGCGGACTAGGATTACCCAATTTGAGGGGATATTTTAGAGCAACACAGTTAAGCTCTTATACAAGGCACAAGCAGAAAACTAATTCAAAGTGGAAAGGAACAATGATAATACGGGGAAGCTCAAGAAATAAGGAGAGAGATTGGGATTTTGGATGCAGACCCTTAAAGAGAACAACAAAAATCAGAGTATTATATTCATAAAATGGCAGGAATATTCTAGAAACTAAACCAGCACAAGAATGGAGAAAAGAGATTCTGCCAATAAGGATGGCTATGGTTAGAGATACAGACAATAGGCAAGAAGAGGCTGCAATTTATTGGAGAAAACTGGCAAAGGAACCAAGCTGTTGGGACCAAATAACTAGAAAGGGAAAGGTTATAGAATGGGAAGAGGCCAAGTGTTTATTTGGACTGCAAGTTAGAGATTGTCTTCCCTATCAAGGATTGATATCAGAGTACATGCAAAGAGAAAGAAATAGGTGGGTTCTAAATGAACGACCAACACTGGTAGAGTTTTTAATAGAATCTAGAACAGAAGCTGCCTTTAAAAAAGGAATAATTAATAGAGCATATAGAATATTGCATGATAATAAGAAGAATCAATCAGAGGAGCTTAGAAAGGATTGGGAGGAGAGATTGGATAAGCAATTCACAAAGAGACAATGGGGGGATATATGTATATCTCCCAACTATGCAACAAAGTCTAGAAGATTTAGGATCTTTGCCTGGAAGTGTTTACATAGGTATTTTTATACCCCAAGTAGTCACCAAAGAATTTTTCCTCGGGTGGATAGTAAATGTTGGAGGTGTGATGGGCAAGAAAGAGGTAGCTGGGAAACATATTTTCTGGGAGTGTAATGAATTGTCAGACTTTAGGGATTCCCTGCGAACTGCTCTGTCAGAGATGCTGGATGAGCAGATTGGATTGACTTGGGTAGATGATTTTTTTGAGCTATGATATAGAATTGGAATTGCCTAGACATAGAAAAGCCTTGATGAATCTAATTATGGTGGCTGCCAAAACAAAGCAATTACTAGAAAATGGAAATCAAAGTCTAGATCAAGTTTACTAGAAGTAGTGAATTTATTAACAGATATCAAACAACTAGAATTGGGATCTTTAGAAAAGGGGATGGAGCAAACTGCATAAAAAAATGGGAATTTTAGGAACAATATATGCAGAGAAGGAATGAGGTTTAAGAGGCAGGATTTGAATGAGCCATATGATACTTAACTAACAATGACTGGATAGATTATAGGTGATGTATAATGTTTGCAACTACAGTTTCAATGATGTCTGTGACATATAAAATGTTTGGAACTAAAGTGGTGTCGATGTTTTTCATTATAAGATTACCTATGTTATATGTGATAATTTGATAAAGGTGTTTATTGAAAAAAAAGAAATTCTCACCATTTCTCTTTTAAAAATGTCTACTTTTCATTGTTTGTGTTACATGCCTGCATATTTGGCAGGTTGATCTTTTATATAGTTGTTTCTTGTCATATCCATTTATACCTATATCACATCTTACAAGACCTTCTGTTTTAATGAAAACCTTCAAAAAAGACACCCCAAAACCTATTAACATAACATAAACACACAAAACTATGAATAATGAATTTTCACCCTACTAATTGGAGCAGTTGTCCCAGATTGACAGCTACACTCACAAACTTTAAATGACCTATAATGAAGGTTATCCTTGCTAAGATGCATGGTACAGCCTGTGATTCTACTTACAGTAAGTGCTGTTTCTTTTTGTGCTTCTAATTACACTAAGTGCTGTTTCTTTTTGGCTTATCTTTATTCCTCTCCCAGATGTAGAAAACAACTTGAATGCTTTCAGGGAACATTATTTTTTAGCCATTGAAAGAAAACAATATTCTGTTTTTAATGCCCTCCTATCAGCTTGTCTCCATAGAAACATAAAAACCAGACACACAGTTGCCATCAACTACAAGCTTCTCATGATGCACTGTGAACATTTATTTGCTAAAGGAACACTTTTCATTAAATTCAATTTATTTTCCACTTAAAACCTCTTGTTAGATCAAGCCAGGGGCCTTAATCCAGTCATCCCCATATGCAGAAGTAAGAAAAAGCACATCAAGTTTCCCTTGATCATGCTCTGTGTACTTTCACACCCCATCCCTGACCTCAAGAACCCAATATTACAACCTATTACCTTAAGCATAATGTTGTCCAGGCTTTCTCCTCTTTTTACATTGTAGTGCCCACATTGCTTAAAACTAAACAAGAGGAAAGAAGAAGAAGAAAAAAGGCACCTGTTTACTTTAGTATCCCTATAACACACAAAACTAACTGAAAATGCTTTGCTATATAACATGAAGTATGTGTCATGTTTTATAAAAATACTGTTAAGAACAAAAATTTGTCTCACTTACAGTTAACTCTTTCCTTCCTCTTCTCTCTCCTAAATTTTCTTAGTCGTTAATGACATGAAGTAGGGTATATGCTCTGGAGTCCCTACATGTTTAACATAGTAAAAAAAGCCCAATATTTCCAAGTTTTCTTGTTCTGCTATACTTCACAAATGCAATTGATGCTTTGTAATCCCACAGTTATTCATTAATTTCTAAGTTGGTGGTTTTCTTCCATAAAAAAAGAAGAAAAGAGGAAAGTCCCCAAAAAAGTATAACATACCAACCAAATCCAACAATATATAAGGCACTTATAGGACAACCTCCTCTCCGTTTACAGCAAGCAGTTTATTAATCCAAGTCCATAAACACAAATGAACAGAGCAACTACCAAGTCATACACATTAACGCTTAACGTTTCACTGAGTTTTCGTTCTATACAAGACTTCATCAGATAAAGACACTTCTCCCTAATCATTCATTATATATCAAACCTAATTAAAAATCACCAATAAAAATCCTTTAACAGTAAAATAATTTAAGTGAACAACCTTGTAAGTGACTTTATGTTACAAAACCACCCTAAAAACATTAAATAACAAGTTCAAACTATAAGTAAATGAATAAATATAACCTAATGACTTTACTAAAACTAGTTTAAAATCCTTCATAAAGTAAACACATAACCTATACATATTGTACTTTAAAAATCCATTTGTCATTCATTTCTAATATCTAAACTCCCTCTAGGGCCTTAAATCCCAATTACATTATAATTTAGCAGACCTACGTTTTAATACTGGGGCTATGGAGACCATTTCATTTAAACCTGGGAATTTGTTGGCTTCTAAAACAATTTGCCAATATAATCCCTGTATTTTAATTGCATCTCCCATTGCCCTCCTCTCTGCTACTATTGTTTTTAATATAAAAAAATGAAAATTCTGCCCCTCTACAAGATAAAATATGTTTATATAAGGCATTATTAATATTTTTATTTTTAATGTCATACCATGTTCGTAAATTATTTTTCGTATTTTTCTCTCTGTTTTTCCTGTATAGAATGCATTACCATGGTTACATAGTGCAATGTATACCACCCCACTTGTATTCCAATTATTATAACTGTTTCCTTTAACCAATTTGTGTATTACAATTATTATAACTGTTTCCTTTAACCAAGTTGTCCCTCGGCTTAATATAAACACTCTCCCCATTAACTATGTATGGACATTGCTGACAGGATCCACATTTATAGGTCCTATTTTTTTTAGCAAATGTGCACCCACATTTGCTAACATGATTCTTTCAAATGGGAGAAAAAGTTATTTTTAATTCCAAATATGTTGGTTGTTGGCGCTTATACAGACATTATCTGGATGGTATATACCTATCCTGATTAGACACTGAAGATAATTTTTTTGGAATGTGAGCATATTTCAAATACTACCAATTTTTTGAGGTTCACTTATACTATAAAAAGGGATAGAATGAATTACCTGGACCTTACAATTCATAAATGTGAAGGTAAATTCAAATTCACTGTGTATAGAAAGCCTACTTTTTCTAACTCATACCTCTATTACACAAGTGGATATCCATATTACCAAAAGAGGGGATTAGTAAAAGGTCAATTTGTCAGGGGAAGCAGAATGACTTCAGATGACAATGATTTTAAAATTGAATGTGATTTATTGACAAATATGTTCAGAGGAAGGGGTTTTCCTATGAAAATGATAAATGAAATGAGAAATGAAGTCTTAACAGGTAGGGAAGAATGATTTGCACCCCTGTTAGGGAGAGAATGCTCTGACAGTGATACAACTAACCAGAACCTGAATACAGCAAAAGGAACATATGAAAGAGCTTTTATAACTAATTATGATGGGGACACAGAAATAGTTAAAAGGATATTAGAAAATGAATGAGCTAGGTTGACAAGTATTTCAGATTTAGGCATAATTTTTGAAAAGCCCCTGAAATGCATTTTTAGAAAAGATTTTAATATTAAAAACATCGAGAACAATCATAGCAGAATTTCTAGCAAAGATAAAAAAACTGGGACCTGTAAATGTCGATCCTGTCAGCCATATCCATACATAGTTAATGGAGAGAGTGTTTGTGAACACTGGTAGAGATGGGTGAAAGCTGCCAGCCTAGCCAGATAGAATTGTACATATAATCCTATCATTTGTAAATATGAATGCTGAACTTAAAACAATGTGGCAGCATTGCCATCAGCTGTAAAGAAAGCTAAGTTAAGCATTTCTTGTTGGTCCTTTGAAATTAAAATTATTTCATCACTGCCTTTGATGTTTTACAAGTTGGCTCCAGTCCGGCTAGATGAAGACTTCCTGCCTATAGGCCAAAGTTGCCCATTTCTTCTTTTCCCATTTCCATTTCCTGGTCCAGAATGATTTGGTAGTTGATTTACATGCCAGATTGTTTTTTTTTTACGCCAACCTTCCCAGCCCTACCCTTCACCACACATCACACATGTCAAGAGAGAAGGCGGGCTAGCTCTGATGAAGACAGACACAGCCTTACTGTGAGGTGACAACGCTACCGCAGCACCACCACCAGAATTTACATGTGGAATGTCCTTTATTGCTCTAAGTGTAAAAGACTGTAAATGCAGTTTCTGTCAGCCTGGGAACACCGGGAAGGTGTAAAAGATGATGCAATGTTTAGCAGAACTCGAGTTTCAATTTAAACAGTGAGAAACAGAGATTATTAAGCATTTTGTCTAACTATTCAACTCAGCACTCTGCCTGTGTCTTATGCAAGTTATCTTAGACTTGTGTTTTCTTTTAGAGAGCTAGAAATTAGAAAGTTTAGACTGTGTTTTTCTTTGATGTCAGAACTGTACTACTGATTTATTTTAAGTATTTCTGTGTGATCTCTGAACTTTTGACTAGCACTGTATAGTAGAAACCATTGTCTTGCGGTTTTAATTATTTATTATTAAATATTTTAAAACCCTTTTAACTGTGGCTGGTTTTTGTAGGGATAAGTTAAGCTCTAATAGTACATTGTATATATATATATATATATATATATATATATATATATATATATATATATATATATATATATGGATCCTGTACCAGATTACTCTAATAAGCCTTGAGACTGTTTAGTCACAGCTACCAATTGGATATTAATATTGCACAGTTATAATTGGACACCCTTTTAAGGGACTTTGAGTAGCTGATAAATATTAGCTGGGTGGTGGCAGTAATTACTACCGTATAGTCTGGGTAAAAGGGGCACACCTGGAGAACCTGTGCCAGCCTTCCCCAGAAGTGTCTGTGTGGTTGTGTAAACTCTTATCTCAAAAGTGTGTGTGTGTCAGCTACTTGGGCAGGGACACGAAGCACTGGTTGGACAGAGAGGATGCTGGAGATTTTAGCTTGCCCAGCTAGGCTGAGATCTGGACCCTATAACTGTACCAGTGGGGAATCTTATTGGGGACCTGGGGATCAAGGGAGTGACCAGCCCCAGACTGACTGTGATCTCTGTGTGCTCTTAAGGGAAATTGAACTTTATTGTGTGTATTTGTTATCCTTTCCTCATATATGAGAGGCCCTATCTGGTGTTAGTGGTGAGGATTGAGGCTCCTTGATTGCTGGGCCAGGCACGGGCATCACATTTGTGGTGGTAGTGGTGGGATATCCTCACATTTGTGTTTGGCAGCGGTGGGATACCATCACATATTAATTAGTTGGCAAATACTAATTGGCTTGTAGTGGTGTGGGTAGAGTGAATCCTGTAGCTTGTGTACAGTGACCTTTGAAGGTGTTTTGTACTCTAAAACAGCCACGCAGTGCATGCTCAGAGTTCAGATCACAATTGTTTTATTTCCTTTGTTAGCTTAGTTAGTCAGGGTGAGCAGGCAGCATGTCAGCAGAGGAGTATGGAAAGCTGACAAGGAGCCAGCTGGCGGAGATGTGCCAGGCTAGGGGACTGGTGCATGAAAACCTGACTAAGGCAGACCTGATTGCAGCCTTGGTTACAGCTGCATCAGAAAACAGCAACCAGAAGGACAATCATACTGGCAGTGGAGATATAATTCTCTGAGAGAATGGACAGCTCAACCTTTCTGCAGTGGACTTAAAAATGCAGCTGGAGCTAAAGAGACTTGAGTTGGAGGCCAGGCGTTTGGAAGTAGAAGCAGCTGAGAGACTGAGAAGTCTACAGGCTGAAGAGAACGAGAAACTGTTATGTCTGGAAGCTGAGGAAAAGGAAGGACAGAGACAGCATGAGAAGGAGATACTGACTCTTCGCCAGAGACATGGAGGTAATGGGGAAGGGAGCAACTGGACCCCAGAAGTACAAAAGGTCAATACATTTCTTCTGCAGTTTAAAGAGGGGGATAATTTTGATAGTTTCATTCATATGTTTGAGAGGGTATGTAAACAGTATGAAGTTGACCAAGGGCTCTGGCTATGGTTCCTGACCCCCTTACTCCATGGTAAAGCTGTAACTGCATTAGCTAAAATGTCTGATGTTGCATGTTTTGATTATACTGCTGTAAAGAAATGTCTTTTAGAACTGTTTAAGCTAACACCTGAAACGTACAGAAAAAAAGTTTTGTGAGCATAGATGCAAGGCAGATGAAAGTGTGTGTGAATATGTTGCTGAATTTAGCACTTATTTCCATAGGTCTGTGAGTGGATGTCAGGTCACCACTTTTGAAGGGCTGACAGACCTTTTGGTGAGTTAACAAGCTCTTAGCACTTTGCCTGAGGACATGAGGATCTGGTTAGCTGATAGACAATGTGCTACTTCAGATGAGTTGGGGAAGAAGGGAGACCTATACTTGGCAAGCAGGGCAGCCCTGCACAGGAAGGGGACACCCAATACTGGTCATGGGTCTAAAGGAACCCATGTTTGGCAGCACAGACTGCCCCAACAGAATCTGCCAGTAGCAGGGGAAGCCACTAGTCCAGGTACATGTCCAGGAGCTAGGGTTAACTGTTTTGGATGCAACCAGTGGGGCCATGTGGCATACAGGTGTCCACGGAGGCAAGGTGGGGAACCAAAGGTGAGTGAGCCAGTAAGTGGGAAAGACAAAATCCCAATAGTAGGTTGTCTTGAGAGAACAGGCGTACCAGACTACCAAACTGCAGATGTCCTGAGAGGGAAGGATTTGGATGAGGCAGTACCATGTGCTTATGCAGTTACATGCAGTCAGGCTACGAGACAAGCATGTGGGTCTGGCAGCCTGGGAGAGACCCAGACAGACTGCATACTTGCAGCCAGGACTGCTGAGGTGGTTACTTCAGGGAGGGAGCTACTCTGTAGTAGTGAGACTGAAGGTGAGCCACAGCTGCTTGTGGGTACTGATGTTACCTTGGACAGAGTGACTGCAAAGGTAGAGGTGAGTAGTAGTACCCAGTCTGACAGAGGCACCACTGTCAGAGGACGCCAGACTTCCTGTGGAAGGTGAGCTGGGAAGGGTTACAAGGAGAGAGTTGAGACAGGCTCAGCTCTCAGACCCTACATTGCAAGGCCTGAGGCAGGTTGCAAGGGAGGCACCTGATTCTCAAGGAAAGGGGGAATCTGTATACAGAGACAAAGGGTTACTATACAGAGAGTGGACCCCTGTGGAAGGTCTAGAAGGTGAGAGAGTACAGCAGTTGGTAGTGCCTAGAACCTACCATCTGGTGCTTCTAGCCATAGCCCATGATATTCCCTTCACAGGTCATATGGGCATAAAACGTACAAACAGGCATATTATGCAGAACTTCTATTGGCATGGAATTTCCAGAGATGTCACAGGGTACTGCAGGACCTATGAGCAGTGCCAAAAGGTAGGCAAGGCAGGAGAAAAGGTGAGAGCTCCTTTGATGCCTTTGCCCGTGATTGAGGAGCCATTTCAGTGGGTAGCTATGGATATTGTGGGTCCTCTGAGTACCCCAAGTTCCACAGGGAAAAAGTATATCCTAGTGGTAGTGGATTATGAGGCAATGGCTTTGTCCTCCATTGAGGCAGAGAAGGTAGCAAATGCTTTGTTGGAGATTTTCAGCACGGTAGGTTTCCCAAAAGAAATACTGACTGACAGAGGTGCCAATTTCATGTCAGACCTGCTGGCTTGTCTGTGGAAGCCCTGTAGGGTGAAGCACATAAAGACCACCCCCTACCATCCCCAGACTAATGGTCTTGTTGAAAGGTTAAACTCTACAATCAAGTCCATGCTACGGGCATTTGCAGATCAGTTTAAGAGGGAGTGGGACAAATATTTGCCCCATCTGTTGTTTGCTTACAGAGAAGTTCCCCAAGAATCCACAGGTTTTTCACCCTTTGAGTTGCTGTATGGGCATAGGGTGAGGGGACCTCTAGATTTCGTTTGAGATGAGTGGGAATGTGAGTGTGAGTCTCACAAGGAGTCTGTTCTGGCATACGTCCTAAACCTCAGGACAAGGCTCAGGGAACTCATGGGCTTGGCCCAGGAGAACCTGGCAGAATCCAAACAACAGAAAAAGGTGTGTTATGACAGCAATGCTCAAGCTAGAGAGTATGCTGTGGGGCAGCAGGTAATGGTTCTCATTCCTGTCAGACACAACAAGCTGCAAGCAGCTTGGGAGGGACCCTACAAGGTGGTAACAAAGGTAAGTGATGTTAACTACATGGTGGAGCTGCTAGGCAGACAGCAGGGGCACAAATTGTACTATGTTAACATGATGAAACCATACCATGATAGGGAGGCCCTTGTGCTGAGCATTTGCAGTGAATTGCAGAGGAGTCTGTGGGAGATCTGGGGACTGATATCCTCAGTGAGGCTTGGGCTGACACCTCAGTGGAAGGGGTAGCAATATCCCAGCAGCTATCTCCTACCCAGCTTTGAGAAATCCAAGCAGTGTTGCAGGAATTTGTGGACATGTTCACTGGGAAACCAGGGTGCACCCACCTGGTGCAGTACCAGGTGGATACAGAACCCCAAAGGCCTATTAGGCAGGCTCATTATAGGGTGCCTGAGAGAGTCAGACAGACAGAGGTACAGGAGATGTTGGAACTAAGGGTGATTCAAGAGTCCAACAGTCCCTGGGCCTCCCCAGTGGTGCTGGTGCCAAAGAAGGATGGCAGCACCAGGTTCTGTGTGGACTACAGGAAATTAAATAGTCACACAGAGTCAGATGCTTACTCCATGCCTAGGACAAATGAGGCCCTAGAGCAGCTGGGTGGGGCTAAGTATCTTACAACCATTGATCTTACCAAGGGTTACTGGCAGGTGCCTTTGACTCCCACTGCTAGAGAGAAGTCAGCCTTTGTGACACCTTTTGGCTTGTATGAGTTCACAAAAATGCCCTTTGGGATGAAGAATACCCCAGAACCTTTCCAGAGGCTGGTAGATAATATCCTAGCAGGAGCAGAAGGGTTTGCCCTTGCTTACCTAGATGATATTGCCATCTACAGCCACTCCTGGGCAGAGCACCTTCAGCATGTCAAGGAGGTGCTGAGCAGACTACAGAGGGCAGGGTTATCCATTAAGCCGAGCAAATGTTAGGTGGGTATGGCAGAGGTCTCCTACATAGGACACAGAGTGGGGAGTGGTAAGATAAGGCCAGAACCTGTCAAAGTGGAAGCCATTCAGGCATGGCCTGCACTTGTTAACTAAAAAGCAGGTGAGGGCATTTCTAGGGACAGCAGGGTACTACGGAAAGTTCATCCCCAGTTATAGTACCATAGCTGCTCCCCGCACAGACCTGACAAGGAAAAACAGGCCAGATAAGGTAGTGTGGACCCCAGCATGTGAGCAGGCATTCCAGGTGCTTAAAGAAGCTTTGGGAGGACTCCCTGTGTTAGCCAGTCCAGATTACAGCAAATAATTTGTTGTGCAGGTGGATATTTCAAACCATGGGGTGGGAGCTGTACTTAGCCAGATTTCTTCAGAGGAGGAAGAGCACCCAGTGGTTTACCTCAGTCATAGACTCCAACCCCAGGAGAATTGCTATGCAGCTGTAAAAAAGGAATGTCTAGCCATAGTGTGGGCACTGCAGAAACTCTATATTAAACCACCAAGAAGGAAAAATAGTCCAGTAAACGACTCAGCCAGTATATCCAAAGAATTTATTTTATAGTACCAACAATTGATGTTCTCCAGCGCCTCGGCATAAGCCTTTTAACAGAGTATAACAAAACTCATTTCTCATTCCTTTATATAGTAAAAAACTATTCCAATAAAACAATTAAAAAAACACTTGATTACAGCAGCCATTTCCAATCAAGCTCTCTATTTAACCCCTTAGGGTGTAGAGTGTCAAATTTTAAAATAAACAGTGCTTCTTTCCATTGTAGTTTATTCTTCAAGCACATACCTTTCACACAATGTACTTTTTCCAAAATTGTGCCTGTTAAATTCTTACCATCACTGTTATGATATTTTTTAAAATGAAAGCCTAAAGGGCTTTCTACCTTTTCATTTTTAATATTTCTCAAATGTTCTAAGAACCTGACTCGAAAACTTCTTTTTGATTCACCTATGTAAAATAAATTGTATTCACATTTGAGTACTTAAACAATACCCTCTGTGTTACAACTAAAATTACCATTCACATTAAATTTCTTTCCATTTATACAGTCAAAAGAATTTACTGTTTGGTTACATATACTACAATGACCACATGCTTTAAAACCATAATCAAAAATACATTTAGTTAGACTGGCAGCAGAAAAAATAAAATAAGCATGAACTAGCATATATTTAATACTTTTTCCACGTCTATAAGACACCATAGGTTTTTGAGGTAACAATTCACCCAAGCATGGATCTTGTAACAAATGTGTCCAATAAAACATAACAATTTCTACTAATTTCTCTGTATATGTTCCATGTGCTTGAAGAATAAACTACAATGGAAAGAAGCACTGTTTATTTTAAAATTTGACACTCTACACCCTAAGGGGTTAAATAGAGAGCTTGATTGGAAATGGCTGCTGTAATTATGTGTTTTTGTAATTGTTTTATTGGAATAGTTTTTTACTATATAAAGGAATGAGAAATGAGTTTTGTTATACTCTGTTAAAAGGCTTATGCCGAGGCGCTGGAGAACATCAATTGTTGGTACTATAAAATAAATTCTTTGGATATACTGCAGAAACTCTAGCCTTATCTGTATGGAAAGAAATTCACCATTATGACAGCTCACAATCCCCCTAAAATGGTTAAACAGAGCCAGCCAGCAAAATGATAAGTTGCTAAGATGGAGCCTGGGGTTGCAAGCATATGATATGTCAGTGGAGCACCGCAATGGGATTAGCAATGCCAATGCAGATGGGCTCTCAAGACAGGGAATGGGGTGAAGTACACTCAGATAGACCTAACCCTCTCAAGCAGCGTTTCTCAAGGGTCACTTGAAAAACTAGCTTGAGTTCTCCGGGTGGGGGGGTGTGTGTGAAGACTGGTAGAAATGGGTGACGGCTGCCAGCCTAGCCAGACAGAATTATGTATATAATCCTATCATTTGTAAATATGAATGCTGAACTTAAAAAAATGTGGCAACATTGCTATAAAGAAAGATAAGTCAAGCATTTCTTGTTGGTCCTTTGAAATTAAAATTATTTCATCATTGCCTTTGATGTTTTACAAGCCGGCTCCAGTCTGGCTAGATGAAGGCTTCCTGCCTATTGTTTTAAGGCTAAAGGTAATGACCAGAATTTACATATGGAATGTCCTTTATTGCTCTAAGTGTAAAAGAATGTAAATGCAGAAATCCCATGCAGGGTACTAGGTGCGGCAGCGTACCAGGATAATTAGTAGCAGTCCACAGCGTCAGTGTACCAATGAGGGATGCTGACGTCTTTCAAAATAATTTTTGACCTGCGCCCTTTCACTATTACAGTTTTGTCAGTCAGCAGATTTGTGCTTCGCTTTCATTTCAACATTTGTAGTTTCAGTGAACAGAGTTGGCTACTTGTCCTTTGTTTAAACATTTTATTTTCTTGAGAACTTTTTTATTGTCATGTGTTAGCCCATTCAACACGCAGAACGCTGTTACATACCAGGTGTTACAGTTGGACCAAATAGCATTGCTAGGTTTTTGAAACGCTTTTAGTTGCTTGGTTTGCTAGCCAGAGTTGTTGCTAGCGGTAGTTGCAATTATAAAAGAGCCGTCGGTTAACGTTTAAGTGGGAAGGTTTTCGTTAGAATTACAAAACAACCGAAATGGTTTGGCGCCGAACCAAGAGAGCGGGCAGGCAAATTCCATCAAGTCTAGCCAGGCCAGTTCGCAGGAGGCTGAAGCGGAGGAGCAGGCTTCTCAGGGAGGAGTTTCCAGATCAGCAGGCTCCCAGAGGTGCCAGAGGTTTTACCAGGAGTTTCCTCCTGTGGGGCAGCCTCTTTCTCCTACAGTAGGGGGCTTCCTCAGGGCCTGGTTCTTCCCTCTGGGGCTTAGGGTGTCAGAGGCCTCTCCTTTGTTTGCAAAAGATATCTCTAGCCTGCCAGGGTTTTGTTGATTACTATGATTAGAGGTTCTATGCCCCGGTTCTTTACTATGTATAGAGATTCTAAGACACATATGATTTTTGATTGATTTGCAGAGAGGTTCTATGCCTAGGGATTTCTGATTGTGATTAGAGTTTAATTTAGGGTGGAAATTTGAGTGGAGGCTTCCAGGCCTTCTGCTCTGGATAAGGAGAGGCTTATTAGGCTTGCTGTTAGGACCAGGCTGATACTTATTTTGGAAGAATGGAATTGAGGAATTTCCTTTATCATTTCCTTTTGAGTATTCTCCATTCAAGGAGCACTTTGCCTGGGAGGCCTAGGGTTTACTCTCAGCATAAGCCCTTAGAATCCAGCTCCTTTTGAGAAATGGGCCCTTAAGATGTTTTGTTGAATGGTTCAGTGATTATAGATCTTCTCCTCCCACTCCTAAACTTCCTGGGTTCCCCAGTAAAGCTCCTGAAGTATTGATAGAAGGCCTTCCTTAATGATAAGCTCTGTTTAAGCTTCCTAAGCAGGACCCAGAAACTATATTCCTTCAAAATAGGTAGGGGCTTCCTCCTGGTACTTCTTCCAGTTGGTACAAAGAAAGATCTAAAGATTTAAATTCCAAAGGAAATATATCTGGATTTGGTTGCAGATTTCACATGCTAAAATATCATTATTTGGAATGTCTTTTTGGAAATGTCAAGATGCTAGATTTGGCATTGCTGATTGAGGTTGATGCTGGGTGGATTTATTGGGTGTATTGAGATTCTGGTGTGGATTTTATGTGCAACACAAGTTTTGGGTGGGTTCTCATTTTGACGTGGCCTGTACTAGTTCTGTTCTTGTGGTTTTATTGCTGTAAGGAGTTCTGTTATTGGTTAGACAGTCTAAGGAAAGTGATTTAACATGCTCTGTTACAGTAAGATATGTGGAGATGTGTGCATGAGACAAAAGATTTTTTGAGAAACAGGAAGTCTTAACAAACTGTTAAAGATTTTCAGGCTTAAGATTTTTTGTAGATTATAGTAGAAGAGGCGTGGGTAGGGGGTGGAGAGAAGGTGGTGTGACCTCAGTCTGAGGGTTGGTCTAGGTAAAGGGGTAGGTTTGGCAGGGGTAGGGGCAGCCTCCAAGGTTCTTTTCAAGGCGCTTGACTTCAGAGGGTCAGAACTCCAGTCAGAGAGGGACTTTCAAACACACACCCAGACTTTTCTTTTCCAAGCAATCTGCCTGTACAGAATTCCAGTAGATTCCTGTCTTGGCCTGTCTGCTTTCAGCAATTAAGATTTTCAAACAAATGCAAGATCCAAGACAAAATATCTACAGTTTACATTATTTATTGCAATGGTTTTGATTTCATTCACAGTCTCGCCAAAAGCTCCTCCTCCACAAAGAAACTCCTCCAAAGAAAAGTTTCTCAATTACTTTTCTCCATTCAGCCCAGAGAAGGGATTTTATCTATCCTCCCTTTTATTTTAAGGTTTTGATATTACTCCTCAAAACGAAAGGGAACACGTGAAGACCAATTTGTTGGTTATCTCTCTTCTTTTCTTTTCTGGACATTCCCAAGTTCAAGAACGTGGCAACAGCTTTGCTCCCTTCTCTGGCAGGCATCACTGGCTTTGTAACTCTAGATCTCAAGGAAGTTAGCTTACCTTGCCTTGCCCTTCTGGAGGATTGCAGGAAGTATCTGCGGTTTGGATCTAGATCAACTTTTTCATTCTCTGCATTGCTTCCTGGTCTTTTAAACTATCTATCCTCCAGGAGGTTCTGGAACTGGTGCTATTCCAGCACTGGCTTCTTCAAATTCAAATCTATCCCTTACTTCAGCACTGCTCGACTGTCCAATCTCAAGAAATGAAGTACTTAGCAATGAACATACAATATTGCAGTGCAAAGGCAAGATTCTGGCGGTATACTGAAGACAAGAAAGTCGCTCATCCTCAAGACATCTCATTCCCAGTGGGCCACTGTGTACAGCAGCCTACAGCCATTTTAAATCAACACACACAGACTAGCTTCACTACCAAACCAACCAATGCATATTCATCTCAACTTGCTATCTGTGTTGGACAGTCCTTCTAACATTAGGGTTCATGGCATCTTGTATATAAAAGCTAGCTTATGCTGGGCAATCATGCTACAATGGTACACTCAAAATGTATGGACACAGCACTGCCACAATTTGGACATTGTCATTTCAATCAATAACATCACCTAAAAAAAATTGCTGAATGTTTGTGGTGGGAATGTGGACTCATCTAAACTCTCATGCTCACCCGCACATTTTTTAGTCTATACAGTCGACAGAGACATTGAACCTCGGACATTGCTTCAAATCTAAATGGAACATGTGATGGGCCTGACAGTGGCCTGCCAGACTACTGCAACATCTACATATCAAGGAGGAAATTTTTATTGAGGAGTTAAGTTTCCTAGGTTTCTTTCAATCTAGCAGGTTGTACACAACAGTACAAGGGAACACACACACAACTGTCATGTGCAGGCAAAAACAAGCCTTAGCACAACTTTTCTAAGCATGCAGGCAACACAATTTTTTATGGGGGATCTACTAAAGCTTGCAACTAACTCTTCAAGGTTTGTCAACAGAGCACACATGGATCCTTAGCAGAGACAAATAGCAGGAAATCATGGATCCCACCACAGTGGAACTGGATCTTCATGTATTTCAAAACATTGACTAAACATGGGGAACCACAGACATAGATCTGTTACCTTCTCCACTAAACAGCCAGCTGCCACAGTATTGCACAATTTCATCACAGCACTAAAGTGAAAGTTCAGTCTTGTCTTTCAAAAAAAAAATTCATTGCCTCCTCTCCTCTACCTCTTCTTCCAAAGGTACTATTAAAGGTCAGACAAGACAGGCCAGAAAGGGCCTTTTTGATGAGATTGATATCTAGCCTCCAAACAGCCTACTACCAGTCTAGTCTGGTAAGGAAAGAGCTGGCCTCTCATCTGCCTCTCCTTCCTCTCCACTTGTCTCATCTGTGGTCTCATCCTCCATGTCATCTCTTCTCTCTTCTTCTCTATCTAACTCTCACTGCCAACTTGTTGAAAATACAAAAACACACAACTTCAACAGTTGAAACACAATGTGATTATAGTTTAGGAACAAGGAAAAACAAGGAAAAGTGAGAAGAGAAAATGGAAGAATTTTTATTTTGGAAATTTTGCAAGGTTTCTGTTTTAAAATTTTCTGTGCGGCTCTTCCGGCTCTAACACTTTATTGGACTTTATGATTTCTTTTCTGCTAAGATATCATGCTGCTATTAAGATTTCTCACTATGATTGTGACCCACCATTATTTGCCATCTTTGTTCAGTTCATTTTCCTTGGGGCAAAATACTCTCCCTTGGGAAACCCATCTCCTGAGGGCAGATACTCTTTCTCTTTGCTTTATACAAAAAACTTTTATCCTAAATTGGCTCCTCTTAATGCTACTGCTTGTCTGCTACAAGAATGCTACTCTTACTGCAACTGCCTTTTCTCTATTCTCTGCTTTACGTCCTTCCAAGCAGCATTTTAGGCCATTTTATTTTTAGGCTTTGATTTTGATTTAGGATTAGGTCTTAGTGATTATCCATCCTTCCCTTATGCCTATATTTTGGCCTTTTGTGGTTTCCAGACTAGTCATTTGCCTTATTTTGGCTTTAAAGAGAAGAACAAAAGATAAAGGTTTGCTTAAAATTACACAGGCAAAGATAGACTTATTATTTGGGACTAAGTTTAAGCAGCACTAAGGATTTTTGTTGTTTGTTTTCTTTGTTTGTTTCTATTTGGGGCAAGCCTGTGTCAAAACACTATTTTTCTAAATGGATTGGCTTTTTGATTATTTTTTTGCAATTCATCATGGCAGGAGATTGAGCTGGGGATGGCAAGGAGATTTACTGCTGCTGGCACTGCAACAGCAGCAGCTTTTCTAAGGGGTGGCAACTAAGGATATTTTGGAAGCAGCTACTTTCAGTTCAGTGCATACTCTAATAAGCATTACCTCCTTCTATCTCTTCTAAGTCTAGGGCTGGTTTTACCTTCTGTTTTTGTTTGCTCATTGTTGTCTCCCTGCTCTTCTTTATTGCCAGCCCTCCTTACTCTGCTTGCTTTGGGATTCTACCAATGGGTAAGGAGCAATGCAAGGAAGGAGAACATAGTACAGTTTTGTACTACCATAAATGTAGATGTTGATCCCAGATCCCATTGTGATCCTCCCTCCTTCCTCCCTCCTTCCTGGGTGGTTGTGGGGGTGAGGTGGTGGTGTGTTATTTTTTGTATATATCTTATTTATTCTTGTATATTTTTTTTCTTGTTTATTATTTTGGTGCAGGTATTTTGGGTCTTGTCTTTAGGTCTGGGGGCAAGAAGAAAAGAGGAAGGATGGAGGATATGGCGCGCATTAGTACCTGGCGTGCTGGACGCCAGTCTAATGCGGCCTGACCGGATCACCAGCCTCTCTGGTATGGGCCGACTGGATGGATGCGGACTATACCCAATAGTAAGGACTGCAGCAATGGGATCCTCGAACATCTACATTTATGGTAGGTACAAAACTGTACTTTTCTGTCAGCCTGGGAACACCAGGAAGGTGTAAAAGATGATGTAATGTTTAGCAGAACTGGAGTTTCAATTTAAACAGTGAGAACCAGAGATTATTAAGCATTTTGTCTGATTTTGAACTCAGCACTCTGCCTGTGTCTTATGTAAGTTATCTTAGACTTGTGTTATTTTGAGCTAGAAATTAGAAAGTTTAGACTAAGTGTTTTTCTGTGATGTCAGAACTGTACTACTGATTTATTTTAAGTATTTCTGTGTGATCTCTGAACTTTTGACTAGCACTGTATAGTACAAACCATTGTCTTGCAGTTTTATTTATTATTAAATATTTTAAAACCGTTTTAACTGTGGCTGGTTTGTGTAGAGATAAGTTAAGCTCTAAGAGTACATTGCATATATATATATATATTTATAAGGATCCTGTACCAGGTCACTCTAATAAGCCTTGAGACTGTTTAGTCACATCTCCCAATTGGATATTAATATTGCACAGTAATAATTGGACACCCTTTTAAGAGCCTTTGAGTACCTGATAAATATTACCTGGGTGGTGGCAGTAATTACTACCATATAGTCTGGGTAAAAGGGTCACAGCTGGAGAACCTGTGCCAGCCTTCCCCAGAAGTGTCTGTGTGTTGTGTAAACTCTTATCTCAAAGTGTGTGTGTGTCGGCTACTTGGCCAGAGGCACGAAGCACTGGTTTGACAGAGAGGGTGATGGAGATTTTAGCTTGCCCAGCTAGGCTGAGATCTGGACCCTATAGCTGTGCCAGTGGGGAGTCTTATTGGGGACCTGGGGAGCAAAGGAGCGACCAGCCCCTGACTGACTGTGATCTCTGTGTGCTCTTAAGGGAAATTGCACTTTACTGTGTGTATTTGTTATCCTTTCCTCATATATGAGATGCCCTCTCTGGTGTTAGTGGTGAGGATTGAGGCTCCTGGATTGGTGGGCCAGGGCACGGATGTCACAGTGTTTATATTAAGGCAAGGGACAAATTGGCTAAAGGAAACAGTTATAATAACTGTAATACAAGTGGGGTGGTATATATTGTAATATGTAACCAATGTAACTCATTCTATATAGGAAAAATGGAGAAAAAATACAACAAAGAATTTACAAACATAAGTATGAGATTAAAAATAAAAATATTAATAATGCCTTATATAAACATATTTTATCTTGTAGAGGGGCAGAATTTTCATTTTTTTATATTAGAAACAATAGTAGCAGACACTAGAGGAGGGCCATGTAAGACACAATTAGAATATAGTGAATTATATTGGCAAATTGTTTTAGAAGCCAGCTAATTCCTAGGTTTAAATGAAATGGTCTCCATAGCCCGAGTATTAAAACTTAAGTCTGCTAAATTATAACGTAATTGGGATTTGGGATTTGGGATTTAAGGGCATTAGAGGGAGTTTAGATATTAGAAATGAATGACAAATGCATTTTTAAAGTACAATAATTATATGTTATGTGCTTACTTTATGAAGGATTTTAAACTAGTTTTAGTAAAGTCATTAGGTTAATTTATTCATTTTCTTATAGTCTGAACTTATTTAATGTTTTTAGGGTGGTGTTATAAAGTCACGTACAAGGTTGTTCATTTAAATTATTTTATTAGTAAAGGATTTCTATTGGTTTTTAATTAGGTTTGATGTATAATGAATGATTAGGGATAAATGTTTTTACCTGATGAAGTCTGGTATAGAACGAAAACGTGGTGAAATTCTAACTGTTAATGTGTATGACTTGGTAGTTGCTCTGTTCATTTGTTTATTGACTTGGATTAATAAACTGCTTGTTGTAAATGCAGAGGTGGTTGTCTTTCTATAAGTGCCTTATACATTGCTGGTTTTGCTGGTTTTCTTCCTCTTGATCTCCATCTCCCAACTCCAGTAGCTTTTTCATTTCTAACATATTCTTAGTTCTTGTAGTCAACCATGCCTTTCTCTGTCTCTCAAGCATTTTCCTTTGGAAAAGGTTTCACTGGCATAGTCTCTCTATGAGCTTTATTATTAGAAGAATAAGAAGCAGAGCCTCCTTCTGTTTGATAGTTAACTTTATGTTGGATAGATTTTTGTAATTTCTCTTTAGTATGTTCTGCATCAAAAAATGACTCTCACTCTCCAGGAAAAATATTCTGAAGATAGGCAGATACAGCAGTTTGAATTTCACACCTGCTTCTCAACATTCCCTGACTAATGGAATACATTTACATCTCTTCTGACTGGTGTATAGTAAATAATCATTTTCCACAAACACTCTACTGTCTCAACCTTTTAGTGCCAGTTTTGTCAGAATCAACTCTTATTGTTGGTAGGATTGCATCTTTATTATTAGAGGTTTTGGCTGCTTTCTTTTGGTCAGGATTGGAGCATACACACAATGTGCACTTTCGATTAACAACTCCTGCTGTGGAACACCAGTCCAGTTGCTTATTTGTGCTTTCATAAAATTAATACAATCTGTTCCTTCCTGTTTCTTTCATACAGTAGAAAATATAAGGTTTTCCCTGTGTGCTCTGTCTTCTAATTCTACCATTTTTTGAAACATCTCTTCTTGAGCAGTCTCATATGTAGCCAACCTTTTCTTCAGCTCATATCTTCATATCTGTTTAAAGCCTCTTACAGTTTCCCCCAGCCTTTTATTCGAGTTGGTATACTTCTTCAGTATTTTATTTATTTGAATTACATCTGAGCACATTTGACGTATTTTTCCTCTAGCTTGCTGGAAGTCATGTCTTGCACCAGTGCTGGGGATATAACTGTTTTTTACTGAACAGCTGCAGAATTTTTCCCAGCCAGTGTTTTCTCCTCACCTTTTGTGTTTGACTTTCTTTCATGTTCTGTAAATGTCCTCATTCTCTTTGCTGGCATCCAGGCAGGGCACTTACTAGCCAGTAACTTAAATTTACCCCCAAAGACAAATTCACTGGCTTTCTTTTCTGAGTTTCTGTTTTCACACTAGGAGAGCTGAAATAAAGTGTTTACTCAGTGTAAAGCTTTCTTAGAAATCCAAGTGAATGAGTTATTTTTAACTGAGAGAAGGGCAATTAATTTGGGACTTCCATCAACTGCAACTGTTTTAGTGCAAGACAATGGTGTGTCCTGTTGGGCAAGTCAGTTGCAAATTTGACCACTTTATTGTAGCATTGCTCAAATTGTTTCAACTGTGTAGATTGTATGTTAACGAGAATGTAGCTAGTGTATAGTAGTGTAGGGAGGAGATTTGTTAAGTTAATTTGTTTTCTTGCTGTGTCTGCTTGGTATGACCTAATCCTGTATAAGGAGCCCACTTTTTGGTGTTTTTATTTTTACTACCTATTTTATATGTTAGTCAAATTTCAAATGTTCATTTATGGTTACACTTACAAGTTCAGTATCTGTTACTTGTTTGATTTGAGTATTATTGCATGAAGTCAGATGGAAGATGTCCTTTTGTGTTACCATTTGTTTTGGTGTGAATGTAATTAATTTAGTCTTTGGGGTGTTTAGAAGTAACTGAGAAGATATCAGCCATCTTTCTATGGAGGTAAAAGACTCTGGGGTGATTTCTGGAGGTGCTGGAAGGTTTTGGCAGAGCAGAGAAAGGTAGAGTCATATGCATACTGGACTACAGAAGCATGCTTATTGGCCAGAGTCAGATAATTAATGAAGATATTTAAGATTATGGGGTTTAGGCTAGATCCTTGAGGTATGCCAACAGATACAAGGAAAAAAGTCGAGATGGTTTCTTGCCATTTAACTCTCTCACATCTATCATTTAGATAGTTTTGAAACCAAGTGAGTGTTGGAGCTGAGAGCTTTAGGAAAGTTAATCTCCATAATAGTTTGTGATAAGATACCATATCAAAAGTTTTTGATATGTCTAAGAAAACTGCGGATACAGGATTCCCTGTGTGTCTTTATGTGTTTATGGTATGCAGGAAGTTTATGAGTGCAGTAGTGGTGTTTTGGTGATTTAGATCTAGGTTTTCTAGTTGGTGCCATTCCAAGAACCAGGACTTTTTAAAGCCCAGCGGCCTTTGATTCTTGATTATTTGTGTGAGTTACTGTCCTCTGGCCTTAGTTACTCCTCTGTCAAGGTTCATCTGCCAGCCATTTTGACTCATATGACCTTGGATTACCTCTTTCTACTTGCCCTCAAGTCAAGCAGTTTTTGAAAGGGGGGGCTTACATAGCTGTCCGCTTACAAAATATATGGCTCCTGCTTGTGATCTTAACTTTGTGCTTGAAAAGCTTACTCTTTTTCCATTTGAACCAGCTCACCAGGTGGATTTGAGTTCTTAACATGGACAAACTGTTTTACACATTGCTCTGACTTCTGCTAGAACAGTATCAGAGTTACAAACTGTTATGGTAACAAGGACTGTTTTTGGAAAACTAATCCTTCTTTTATGTCTAAAGTGGTTTAAGAGTTTGCCTTGGGCTAGTCTATTAATCTTCCTGTCGTTTTTCCTGAACCTAAAAACAATAGAGAAACAATTCTTCATACTCTGGATGTCCACAGGCAGCTCAGATACTACCTAGATACAATTTGATTGTTCAGGAAAATCAATCAGCTCTTTGTCTCCCATGAAGGTAAGAAGAAAGGACAACTGTTGTCAAAGCAGACAAATTCTAGATGTTTGTCTCATGCTATTTCTTTTTTGGTATTCTGACCATAACAAGCCATTACCAGGCAGGGTAGGGGTCATTCCACTAGGACTTTGACTTCTTTGATGTCTTTTTGGAAAGGAGTGAACTCTAGAAGTATTCTAGAAGAAGCGGCTTGGTCCTCTATACATACTTTTAGAAAGCACTACAAACTGGATTCCTTTTCCAGGTCCAGAAAATTATTTGCTAGGGCCTCCTGGACTCTTAATTGACTTTCTCCTCCTTTTTTGGTTTCTAAACCATAGTGATAGTCCCAAATAGCTAATCCTTCAACCATGATCTAATGTTGAGCATAGTGCAGTTGTGTAAGTAAACTTACCTTTAACAGTAGATGTTATAATAGATCACACTTTCTGTAGCCATACCTTCTCTTCAGCTTCCTTTCTTTTGACCTTTTTTTTTTTTTTTTTTTTGTATTGCCAGGGTGTGGATATATATACTTAGCAATCCGTTTCCCTTTCAGGGCTATTCCCTCCTTCCTTTGGAGAAGAAAGCTCTGAAGGTTTTGAAACTTTGTCTTTTTATATGGAGCTCTGCTCAAGTGCTTGAAAGAGTGTGTGTGGAGGGTATTCTTAAGCTTTGAAAAACTGGCTGGCTGGCTGGCTGGCAGAGGATGGGAACCAAATAGCTTAGGATACTCCAGCACTGATCTATTAGAACATCTACTGTTATGGTAAGTTTCCTTACACAACTGTATTGTTTTGAGTAAATATTGTCTCAGGAGCTCATAGAGGTAGTGTCCTTACCCCAGATGGGTAATGGTCTTCATTCAAGGATTTTTCCGGTACCAAAGGAAGAGTACTTAGGAACCAGTTCTAGACCTCTCATTTCTCAGTCTTTTTGTCAAGGTCACAGTTCAAATTCTTATCCCTCCAAATGCTGTTACCTCTAATTCCTTTACTCGGTTTCATGATAAAGTTGGACTGAAAAGATTATTATCCTTAACATAACAGTAACCATCCCCTCCCTCTCTCCATCCACTTGTTTTGTTTTTGTGTACTGCCATGGTTTTAATGTATATACCATTTGGTATATATTTACATATGCTTTACTACTGCATTTTTCTTTCCTAACATTTTCCTTTCAGGGCTATAGCATCCTTTCTTGAAACAAGAAAACTCTGAAGCTTATGACATCCAAACCACTTTTTTATGTGGCTCTGTTCAATCCCTTATAGTCAGGGCAAGCAGAAGGATATGGCCAGTGGTCACATCCTGGGCAGGATATAACCCAAGTAGCTTAGGCTACTGCAACAATGATATATTAGAACATCTGTTATGGCAGGTTTATTTACACAACTCTTCTTTTCTGGTCATTTGGTTCATAACTTGTCTTTGCAAGCACAACTAAATAAGTCAGCTAAAAGCAAAATTATATTTACATTTGTCAGACTTTCTCATACGTTGTTTGACTCATTGCACAAAATTGTCAATGTGTGCAGCATAAATCTGGCTGTTCTTTTTTGCTGAAATTAAGCACCAAACCAATTTCTTTAGGGTCTTAACCTATCATTTCTATTGCATTTTAAAATTATATATCCTCATAATTGATATTATTGATAACTTTTTATTTTTCATGTACTATAACAGCTGATGTCATACTTTGTACTACCTACATAATATTTTTGTACACTTTATCTTCTCATAGGCTATGTATACATTGTTAGAATGGCTAAAATTGTCTGTAATGATATAACTCTATAGAATTGTCCAGATGTATAGTATATCTTGTAACCTAGTTTACGTTTTATCAACTTATTTTTGTATAGTATTCCTCATGACACTTGTATTGTTTTTGGGCTATAATGCATTTGTATTGCACTGTACTGTATGTGGAGCTTTTCTCACTGGCCATCTGCTAAAAATAGATTCTGTAGACCCAGTCTGACCAACCCAGTAAACAAATGCCAAATAAATAAATACAGAAGTGTTCCTGTCAGTGATATTTCAAACTTTATGCTCTTTTTGTCACCACTAAAACTTTCCATAGCTATTGGACCATTGTCATTGACCCATTAATTAAGTCTGGCTCTGAATCAGTCACTGATTCAGGATGGATATCCTGGCATCCGCCTCTCTGTTCAAATTACTACTCTTGCCGCTAATGTGGCTACTGAGTCAAAGGTCATTTGGGTTAATGATACCAGTGTAGCTCTAAACACGCTTGTTGCAATACAGTTCATACATCAGCACTTTATTATTCTCAAGCCTCATAGTTCCACATCCTCAGCAGCCACCACATAACTGCACTTTGCTAATTTCCTTTATTCTTATTTAGACCATAATGACAGGCTTTGCTCTGCTAGGCTTATGTCTTCTTTTTAGGGGGGTTCTGAGTTTGTATTTATACTGACTATGGGCAATTTAGCCAAGGTACTAGGGAGCTACCCCTACTCTTAATAAGTGCAATGCTCTGTTTTATATACACGAGATCTACCATCAGTTCAAATGTCATTAACTAGATTGCTTTATGTCACACATGGATAAATCCCTATGTTTTATCCCACATCACATCTGCAGGAGATTCAAGCAGGAGACCACCTCCTATGCTGCATCATTGTTGAAAAGATACTACAGTCACTTGGGGTTGGAATAGGTCTCACAGCAAGGTGTGTGTACTACCCCTTGAGTTAATGACATTGACAAAGCTTTAAAAGCTGTTAGTCACTTTGCTTTGACACACTTTGTTTTGTTTTGTTTTTTCACTCTTTTGGCAGCAATAAATTTGTTAACTGAATGAAATGCATTTTGCTTCTGCTTCTGGCTGGACTGACATATGCCTGCCACACATAGAACAGTTTCACAGAGATGGTACTTAAGTATTTCTTTAACTAAAATCCATCTTCCATAAGATCTTTAAACTTAAAAAGCACACACACACTAAGGGCTGGCTTAAAAAAGGCACTTTTGTGGACTTTGGTTATGGCATCATGCTAGTAGTTACTCTGTAGAGTTCCATCAAGTGAGAAAATAAAACAGGATATTGGAAAGTTTTAGAGTATTACCAACAACTATATACAAAAGAAAAAAAGAAAGAGAAGAAAATACCATGAATGAAATGGAAACAAATGGCAATATCCAGAGCTAGTTTTAATACAAGAGCAGAATGCTAACTGTTTTAATAGCCCCAATGACATGGGAAGAAGCAGGGAAAGCACTGGAAAGCATGACCAAAGGCGAAACATAGGAAAGTGATGGATTTGCAAAAGAACTGTGAGAACTGAAGAAAAAGCTGATGGTGAACAAATGGTTAAACACGTTTAACAAAATAATGCAAGCAGAATATCCACCAGACTCTTTGGAAGAAGCAGTAATCACAGTAATTTACAAGGAGCTGGAAGTCCCATTGTTACCCTCATCATGTAGATCCATATCTATTTTAAATCACGATTATATTATAAATGTTTCATGCTAATACAAGCTTACAGACTGGCAAAGATACTAATGAGAGTAACACACCCTAACCAAACAAGTTTAGTTGGGGGTGGCAGAAGGATTATAGATAACTTAATCAAAACCCTGTTTGATAATACAGTATGCTGAAAGTTTGGCTCTTTTCTACCTGGATGTGGAGAAGGCATTCAATACAGTAGCATGGAACTATATGTTTAGGACAGCAGCACATTGGGGATCCCCTGATAAGTGAACTGATATGAAACATAACATTTATAGAGGGGCAATACCCAGGGTAAAGATTAGAGTGAGATTATCGGACAAACTGGAAATCCAAAGAGGGTCCAGGAAATGATGGCCACTGCTATTTGCGATGTATATAAAACCCTTGGCAGAGTGGATAAGGAATTCAAGGTTAAGAGGTTGCATGTGTTTGAGAGGCAGGGGGTGAAAACAAAATTACCTTATACACAAATGACATCCTGATAACTTTCACAAAACATTATTAAGACCAGGCAGAAGTGTGGAAAGAAATTGATGAGTTCAGAAGACAGTCAGGATATACGTTAAATGAAGTGAAGACAAAAGCTTTATTGGTCAACAGGGAAGAAAATAGAGATGTAGAAAAGGAGAAATGGTTTTGTGAGGATTAGGTAATTAAGAGTCTGGTTGAGTGACATGGTGGAAAAGCAGAGCTATGCATATGACAGTATATGTCAGAAAGCTAGACTACAGATGTGGAAAATGATTCCATATTGAAATGCCTGCACTTGAAATGCCAAGTGTCTACAAGCCCCCCCCCCCAAAAAAAATAAATAAATAAACAGATTTCTGGTTTCAGAAAGGAAAGGACTTTGTTGTGGCATAACTAGCCAAACTTAAATGCTTGACACAAAGGGAAAAAAAAACAGCCAAAATGAGTTATTCTGGGACTGGGTACTAAAGATATGGCTCCACCAGACCTCATTTGGGGCTGCCAGAGCCATATTCTCCATTTAAAATGGAGAATCAAGCTTGCTTCATTAAAATAATTCAGCATTCAGTGTACAAGGCTGTATCACTGGTAAAGCCCACTGAAACTGAGGACTTCTCAGTGGAGTAGACGTTCAACCTGTGTATGGAACAACGTACTGCAGGCAGAGTCTTATGGTAAGCCACACTGCCTTCAGTTCCCAGCAGGGGTGTAGGCAGAATTTTCAGATTTGTACTCACAGCTCCCAGACTGCTGCTCCCAACAAGCCTCACCCACATCAGCACACTGCTGTCCATGCACTTCCTTAAACTGCTGGCCAAGCCACGCCCCTTTCACAATGCTGCTCACTGCAAAAATAGCCACTCAGATGAAAGATAACCACAAAGCATTATTTAACTGTGTTAGAAATCTCAGAAGCAATGCCCAACACTGTGCAGAGTTAACAGTAAAGGATTTCACATACAAAGACCCAGAGGACATAACCAAATCTATTGGCTGACAAATTCAGCTCACACTTCACCCCCCAGTGTTCTCAGATTAAATACCTGCATTTATAATTCTTAAAATCTCCAAGCAACAAGTTTGGATGTTACTATCTAAGGCCAATAACACAACAAAAAGCAGATTATTTTCTTACTCATTCAAATGTGATTTGGATGAATGGATGGGTAACTATAAATTTACCCCTGATTTAGCACCAGTGGTCTTCATGAAAGGGGAAATATGTAATCATGCTTTATGAAGGAAGTAAACAATTGAATGGATATTCATAAATTCAACCCCCCTGGTATTATTGGCCTAACACTGCTTGAAAAAAGAAGTTGTTCTAAAGGGGGGGGGGGCAAGTCATAACTGTGAGCTTTGGCCGGTTAAGACCTGCATGATATCAACTTGGACGCATAAGTGTAGCTAAGTAACTTTTATCTGCACTTTTTAAAGTAATTTGTTTGTGTTGCATTGAGCAATATCTAGCTAGAAGTTGACTGTTTTTTCAGTAGTGCATGTGGTATTTTCAGTTAAAGCTTGTTAAAAACCTGCATAGCCAGTGATAGATGGGGGAAGTTTCCTTCATTGTTATTCAGTTTCTGTCTTATACAAGTGGTACAGTGAATTATCTTCTGTTTAAACTGTGAGCTTTGACCGGTTAAGACCTGCATGATATCAACTTGGACGCATAAGTGTAGCTAAGTAACTTTTATCTGCACTTTTTAAAGTAATTTGTTTGTGTTGCATTGAGCAATATCTAGCTAGAAGTTGACTGTTTTTTCAGTAGTGCATGTGGTATTTTCAGTTAAGGCTTGTTAAATACCTGCATAGCCAGTGATAGGTGGGGGTAGTTTCCTTCATTGTTATTCAGTTTCTGTCTTATACAAGTGGTACAGTGAATTATCTTCTATTTAAACTGTGAGCTTTGACCGGTTAAGACCTGCATAATATCAACTTGAACGCATAAGTGTAGCTAAGTAACTTTTATCTGCACTTTTTAAAGTAATTTGTTTGTGTTGCATTGAGCAATATCTAGCTAGAAGTTGACTGTTTTTTCAGTAGTGCATGTGGTATTTTCAGTTAAGGCTTGTTAAAAACCTGCATAGCCAGTGATAGGTGGGGATAGTTTCCTTCATTGTTATTCAGTTTCTGTCTTATACAAGTGGTACAGTGAATTATCTTCTGTTTAAACTGTGAGCTTTGACCGGTTAAGACCTGCATGATATCAACTTGAACGCATAAGTGTAGCTAAGTAACTTTTATCTGCACTTTTTAAAGTAATTTGTTTGTGTTGCATTGAGCAATATCTAGCTAGAAGTTGACTGTTTTTTCAGTAGTGCATGTGGTATTTTCAGTTAAGGCTTGTTAAAAACCTGCATAGCCAGTGATAGGTGGGGGTAGTTTCCTTCATTGTTATTCAGTTTCTGTCTTATACAAGTGGTACAGTGTATTATCTTCTGTTTAAACTGTGAGCTTTGGCCGGTTAAGACCTGCATGATATCAACTTGAATGCATAAGTGTAGCTAAGTAACTTTTATCTGCACTTTTTAAAGTAATTTGTTTGTGTTGCATTGAGCAATATCTAGCTAGAAGTTGACTGTTTTTTCAGTAGTGCATGTGGTATTTTCAGTTAAGGCTTGTTAAAAACCTGCATAGCCAGTGATAGGTGGGGGTAGTTTCCTTCATTGTTATTCAGTTTCTGTCTTATACAAGTGGTACAGTGAATTATCTTCTGTTTAAACTGTGAGCTTTGGCCGGTTAAGACCTGCATGATATCAACTTGAACGTATAAGTGTAGCTAAGTAACTTTTATCTGCACTTTTTAAAGTAATTTGTTTGTGTTGCATTGAGCAATATCTAGCTAGAAGTTGACTGTTTTTTCAGTAGGTCCCCACCCTCCCTGTTTTTGTCTTGGTGTTAATCTTGGTGGCTTTGAAACTGCCTGCCCCTCTTGTAAATTTGCACTTGGATACTCCTCCTGGGCTCATCTCATTTGCTCACTCAAAAAAAAAAAAAAAAAAATCTGCTTTTACTGTATTTGTGTTTCTTCCTACTTTATTTTGTTTTTGTGTCATCTTAAAAGTACTCAATTGTATTTATTACTGCTTGGTGTAACTCACTCTAAGCCTTTTAGTTTAAGCACTTGGTCTTCAGACCAGTTGTTTTACATTAAGAAGGTTTGTGCTCTGCACTGTAGTGGCAGGACAGGTAGCTTACATCCTTCTAAGTTGGGAACTGCTGATTGAGGGCTCAATGTTTGTTATTCTAAAAGTGTATTAATTCTGGTTTAAGCACTTGGGCTTCAGGCCAGTTATTTTACATTAAGAGGGTTCGTGGTCTGCACTCTTGTGGGAGGAGAGGCTGGACTCTGCCATTCTGAGCTGGGAATTTCTGGTTAAAGGTTTATAGTGCCTGCATATTTGTACTGCTTCTTACTAAATTGGTACACCTTGTTTCCTGTAGCATAGACTAGATCCAGGCCTGCTGAATCTAGTTTTGTTTGTATAACTTGAGCACTAATCCAGGCATTCTTTAAAGTATTCAGTTGTATTTATTACTGCTTGGTAGTAACTTGATTAAAGTGTAGCTATCATTCAAAGTCTTTTGGATTAAGCACTTGGGCTCAGACCAGTTGTTTTACATTAGGAAGGTTTGTGGCCTGCACTGTGGTGGCAGGACAGGTAGCTTACATCCTTCTAAGTTGGGAACTGCTGATTGAGGGCTCAGTGTCTGTTATTCTAAAAGTGTATTAGTTCTGGTTTAAGCACTTGGGTTTCAGGCCAGTTATTTTACATTAAGAAGGTTCGTGGTCTGCACTCTTGTGGGAGGAGAGGCTGGACTCTGCCCTTCTGAGCTGGGAATTTCTGGTTAGAGGCTTATAGTGCCTGCATATTTGAACTGTTTCTTACTAAATTGGTACACCTTGTTTGCTGTAGCATATACTAGATCCAGGCCTGCTGAATCTAGCTTTGTTTGTATGCTTGTTTGCTTATTTCCCTGAAACGCTAATTCCACCGAAAACGCGGCTTTTCAGCGCTTCTGTGGATCCCTAGTGACATCTGCATTGCTTACTGTACTTCTTTCCTTGTTTCACTTGAAAGAAAGTTACTATTTGTCATTTTTGCATTTAAGTTACCTGTAACACATTGCATTTAAGTTACCTGGCACTTGCTCACTAAAGCAATTATATAAGTCAGCACTAAAAAATTAAAAGCACTAGACTCTCACAAACTCCCCTTGAGTACCTTGTTCCCCATTGGCCCTTTTTTTTCAATTATAAAGGAATTCCCAATACTATTCTAGCATGTCCAAAGGTCAGTTGTCAATCTCCTCTCCGGTCCAGCTGGTGAATCTAGGAATCTTGAGGCAATGTTACAACTGCCTCATGTACACAGACAACCCTCTCCTCCTCCCAACAAATTCCAACACATGTGAGAGATGCAACCATATAGCCAAACTGGAGGCTAAGCTCTCTCAACTCAGTACTGGCAAAACCTGTCAGGAGGAGAACTACAATTCCAGTCTCACATAGACCTACCACAACAGCAAACCAAACACATAAACACACAAAAACATACTCGGAGGCTCTAAATAAAAATCTGCCTAAGCAGCAGAGACCTCCAAAGCAGACACCAAAGCAACTGCAACCCCAAAACAAAATACGTGCAACACATAGCTCACAAAGCCAGTGTGCCGAACAGTCACAGCCCTTAAGGCTAAACAACACACCTGATACACTTGTAATAGGTGACTCTATTGTCAGGCACACTGATGTCCCGCTCACCAGGCTGAACAAGGAGAAGATCACGGTGAGCTGCCTGTCGGGCGCTAGGATCCGCCACATAACACAAGCACTCAGGTCACTCCAAGGCAAGTACAAATATGACTCAATCATTGTCCATGCTGGTGTGAATGACCTGAAACGTACCTCCCTGGACTACATGAAAAGAGACATAGAGGAGCTCTCTGAGCATGTGGCCCAGGCCGGTATGACCCTGACCTTGAGTAGCATCTTACCCTCACCAAGAATGATGCCACAATATGAAGACAAGATGATCAATTTCAACAATTGGCTTAAGTATTGGTGTCATTCAAAGGGGATCCAATGCCTATCAGCCTGGGATGACATGCTCGACAGGCCACGATGCTTCGCTAGGGACGGCTTGCACCTGTCACCCCTGGGCTTTTGGATATTGGCAAAGGCTCTTGCTACCCCCATAGTGCCTTTTTTAGGCAAGGCTCAAAAGACAAACCCACCTCCATAGGTATCACAAGGGATAAGAAACTAAGAGTAATGCTACTCAACGCCAGAAGTCTAAACCTCAAGATGCATGCACTCAAAACTCTCCTTAGCATGGAGAACATCAATATCTGTGCAGTAACAGAAACCTGGTTCAAGGCTCCTGAGAGCACCCCAGCACTACCAGGTTATACCTCATACCATGCTTTTCGGCCCCAAAACTTGGATCGAACCAGAAAAGGAGGGGGAGTATCAATATTCGTCAAAGATACCCACACCTCCAGGTTGGTGGCACAGCACGAAGCATCAGAGACTATCCATGTGCAACTAACAGTGGGTAAAACTGCCTTCCAGTTTATAGCCTGCTACAGACCACCCTCCCAAACCCAGGAACCCCACTCGGCCTTCCTGAGAACACTGGAAAATATGAAGGTCTCTCCAAACACTATTATATTGGGTGACTTCAACTACCCAAACATAGACTGGGAGCATTACTCTAGCTCCAACACCCTAGCTCAAAGGTTCCTAGAATTTATAAACTCAAATGCTATGGAACAACTTGTTACCACTCCCACAAGAGGGGAAAACATACTGGACCTGATCATCACCAACATGGGAACTCTATGATCCAGACCAGAAGTGTATCCCTCACTGGTAAGATCAGACCATAAACTAATCTCACTGGATATTCACATCCCGACCCCACCCCCTGCCCAGAAAACCACAGTGAAAAACTTCTCTAAAGCAAATTTCACACTCCTCAAAACCAAGGTGGAATCCTTCAAAGCCCCCGGGCCTGTGGAAAATACGGCCCAGACCGCAGAATCCTTTATAAACGTATTCTATGAACACCTTCAGGAATGCATGGATCATGCAATCCCAAATAAAACCAAGACCCATCCTCCAAAGGCAGACGTCCGATCTGGTGGACCCCAGCCATAAACAAACTATACAATAGAAGGAGGAAGCTAATACATGATAGAGCAAAATCCCAAAAAGGGAAGGCATCTCTGATCAGTGTTAGCAAAAAACTACGGGCACTCATAAAACCGTCTAAGGCCAGCTTCGAGAGACAAATTGCACAGGACACTAAGGATAATCAGAAGGCTTTCTTTAGTTATGTTAGGAACCTGCGTGGGAATTCCCAGATATGCTCAGAATTATTCCAAAATGACAAAAAATACACCGAACCCACAGACATTGCCAACATCCTAGCTGACAGGTTCAGCGCAAACTTCTCCCCCCCTCCCCACCAAAAGGGCAAATATCTATCCCAGCAGAGTGCTGCCCCCCTGACATCTCAGATGCTCAGGTAAGAGCCGCCCTCTCCAAAGCAAAAAACACAGCATCAATGGGACCAGACTGTGTCCCTGGCTGCATCCTACATGAACTCCAAGAAGAGCTAAACCCAAACATAAAACTACTGTTCAATCTCAGCCTTACCACAGGATATGTACCCAAAGAGTGGTGTACAGCAACAGTGGTCCCTCTCCACAAAGGTGGTGCCTCAACGGATCCTGGAAACTATCGCCCCATAAGCCTGACTAGCTTGGTCTGCAAAGCTATGGAGAGGATCATCATGGACCTCATAAAAAGATATTGGGGACCTACAGACACTGGATCCTACCCAGTTCGGCTTTGTTAAGGGCAGATCTTGCCTCTTAAACCTGGTCGATTTCTTTGAAACAGTCACCAAGGCCATTGACGAGGGGAAGGTGGTCCACACAGCCTACCTGGACCTCGCAAAAGCCTTCGATACAATACCCCACTCGGGCATTATAGATAAGCTCACCAGCTTAAATATAAACCCCTATGTCACTAGATGGGTTGCAAACTGGCTCAAGGACAGAACCCACATGGTTAGAATTGCTGGAGCCATGTCAGACTCCAAACCAGTTACAAGTGGCATCCCACAAGGCTCAGTCCTGGGACCTCTCCTGTTCGGTATATATTTCTCGGAGGTACAGGCCAACATGGAAGGACTGTGGCTGACCAAGTTCGCAGATGACTGCTATCTGGGCGCTATAATCGACTCTTCAGCCGACACAAGCATCCTCCAAAAGGGCCTCATAGAAACAGACAACTGGTGCCAGAGCCATGGCCTCAAGCTAAATGCCAAAAAGTGTATAGTCATCCCCTTTGGCAAAAACAAAGTGCCCACAAATTACCACATAGGTGGTAATCCATTAAGTACGGAAGAAGTAATTAGGGACCTGGGGACCCAAGTTGATAGCAATCTCTCATTTGACAACCACGTGGCCAAAGCAGTTAGAAAAACATTTTATATAGCCCACCTAATCATGAAGAGATTCACATCTAGATCAGGGGAGGTCATCGTGCCTCTTTACTCATCCCTCATCAGGCCCATAATTGAGTGCAATGCCCCTTTTGGGATATACCTTACCAGACACCTGCAGCAACTGGAAAGACCCCAAAAGTACCTCACCAAGAGGATCAAAGGGCTCAAACAGATGCCATATGCTGCCCGGTTAAAGAAACTCCAGCTCTACTAAGTGGCATACCGCCTGCTCAGAGGCGATCTGTGCCTGACGTATAAAAGCCATGTCCAACCCAGAATTAATGGACATGCTGCACCTCAGAAAATCCAAATCCCATCGAGCTACGCGCTCGAGAGACTTGAACCTCAGCACTGAAATAAATAGGACATGCTGGAGGGACAGATTCATAACCCAGAGGCTCCATTCACTCTGGAATAAAATCCCAGTCCAGGTTAGGCAGAGTCCCTCATTGACTCTCTTCAAGAGGAATCTTGATGAGTGGATGGGGGATCGTAGGTTTACCCCGGGTATCACTTCTGTTTCACTGTTAGACAGAGGCACAGTATACTAACCTCGAAAAAGGGCATAGCAAAATTAATTTAAAATGGGTGGCGAAAGCCAAACACACTCTGGCTAGGCTTATAAATGCCCTAGGGCAGATAGCCTAGTATGAACCTATAAATGGCCACATGGCCCAATTGCCTTGAACATTCTCGGATTCTGAACTACATGCCTGTGGGCAGTGCTAAAACATTCAGCAGAGTTTTATCTTACTTAACTACCAACCAGAAATGTACACAAAAACTAAAAGATAAGTAATCCATTTCTCTTCCATGCCCACTTCCTTTAATTTACAGTTTTAGTTTTCCTTTATTCCCCATTCATTTATTCATAATTAAGTAAAAAACTCAATATCACACTGTTTTATACATTTAGTGTAAAAACCCTACCCAAATTCCTATGACTTGTTTTCAGTAGTGCCCAAAAAGTAGGTTTGTATACTTATACATGCCGCTCACACAACAGCATATTCATATGCACGTGCGCACACACCTATTGCATTACTGATGCCTTGGCTGCTGGACAAACTGTTCGATATTGCACAAATTCCAAAAAACATACTTCTCAATCCCTTAGTCAGAGAATGAGGGACAGACAAAGCCAAAAGGTTATGGGAGACTCAGGCCTTGCCATTGCTGTTATGTACTAACAGAGTAGTATTGATAGAATAAAAGGTTTTGCTTAACATATGTTTTTTCCAGAATATGAAGTATGACAGACAGATCAACTACTGCAATCCTGAACAATTTGACAGAAAACCATGCATTTTATGAGGAGCAGAGCAAATATGAATAATTATGAATCAAAATTAGTGATGTTTGTATGGAATGCATATATAATTTATGTGTGTGTGTGTGTGTGTGTGTGTATATATATATATATATATATATATATATATATATATATATATATCGAATGAGCAAACGTCCGAATCCATAATAGCTGAACACACTTTAACAAAAGCAATTTTATTGAAAAAGCACTTTCGTTAAAACGTGTTACAAAAAAAAAAATGAAACACTACATTTACATTTTAGCAGGGGGGGCTTCACCCCCCTACTTTAATATTCTCCCTCGGAGACCGCACTACAGTGGGGAAAAGGGAAATTTCCCTTACCTGCACCGTAGTACACCCTCGGCAACAGGCATACTTACGCGAAAGTGCTTCTTCGGTGAAAAGCACTTTCGCATAAGTATGCCTGGCCGTTTGGGTTTTGGTCATTTGCTCATTTGAGCAAACATCCGGAATCCATATATATATATATATATATATATATATATATATATATATATATATATATTTGTGTGTGTGTGTGTGTGTCTGTCTGTGTGTATATATATATACAACTCTCATTATTCCTACAACCAAACTCCACAGTCCTGCACATGCTTTGTCCTCTCAAACACCTAGGGCCGGATTCACGAAACCTCTGTGCAAGACTTAATATGTCTTACTCGGAGGCTGCAGTTGAACGATATGACGTCAGCAAGCCATGCATATTCATGAGGGCATGCTGAATCATACCCTAGTCTAACACGGTCCCTGTAGGAAAGTGGGGGGCGTGTCCGATTGCCGAGTACTGCAAAGGGACACGCCCCCAGAAGAGTCAGAGTCCTGAAAGTAAACACCCACGAACGAGTCCGCTGAAATGTCAAGGAACACACCACACATCCCCACAGACTAAACCCACTGAAAATGTGTAAAATGTAAAAATAGCAGTTTCATTTTTTTTTTTTATAATTTCCAAAATGTTTGCCCGCATTTGCGCTCGTTTGCGCAGGTATGCCCTTCGCTCAGCCACAGTTAGCAGACATTGAAAAGTATATAAGATCTACATATGCAAATTAAGCCAAGTAGCAATAGCGTAGCGGTAGAGACGTCGGCCAAAGAGGAGGTAGTCACGGTTCGAGCCCCCACAACATCATTCTCCATTTTTATTGAAATAAGTATGAAACAATCCCCTGACATATATATATATATATATATATATATATATATATAAAACTATAATTTAAGTAAAATGTAATGAAATGGCCCATGTATTTGTGAACAAAACCGACATAATATATAAAAAAAGGATCATAATTGCCCATAGCTTAGCAGCGCTTTAACAAGCTTAATATGAGTCCCCATAGGTGAGCAGCGCTATAACAAGTTTAATATGAGTGCCTGTAGGTGAGCAGCGCTTTAACAAGCAAAATATGAGTGTCTGTAGTTCAGCAGCACTACACCCAACTCAATATGAGTGCTTATAGGTAAATAACGCGTTACCCAGCGTAAGCCGTTTGCACGGAGCTGCGCAGCGCGCCAACCAGCTCACCGTCGGGCAACATTGGGCAAGCTGTAGCAAAGTCACCTTTACACAGACACACCTCCTAGCCTGACTAGACAGTAGTAAAATAAAAAAGCAATGACAAGAGTCGAACCCGGGATACTGTGCACCATAGTCAAAGTACTGAACCACTAAGCCATGACAGTTGTACTTAGAAATACAGTATTAGCATACATATAGGAATGAATGAAAATAGAACCATGACAAAGCAGGTTTGCTGTAAGCTGATAAATATCCAAAATGGCCAATCGCAGATAAGTGCGGGAAAACCGGCATATTTAAGCCCCATAGGCGGGAATACACACCATAACTGATTGTGGTACCCATTTGCAGTTAGGATGGCAGGTGCAGGAGAGGGAAATCACTTTAGAGCACAAAGGTGGTGTGTTGAGGAGTCAAAATATATGGTTTGGCTCCTAGTCCATGATCATGAAGCACAACTCATGCAGGGCCAGGTTCAATGGGGAGCATATAAGGCAAAGGCGTGGAACCGGTTGGCACATGATCTCACCAGTGCCACAGGCATTCCGAGGACTGGTGAACAGGTCTGTCACCACCATGCAGACCTGAAGCGATGAAAGGAGGACCAACTGAACCGATGGATACAGGAGGCATGCCAAATGCCCAATGCCCCACTACTAAGTATCCATGTAATTAAGTATGTAAGAAATGCTATCCTAGCCTATAGTATGGATAGGTATGTTACAATATTTTTTCATTTATATTACAGCTGCAGGTGTTTGTTCCGCAAATCAGCAAGCCTATGCTGATAGGCTGGTGAGGTTGCGCCACCAGGCAGGTTAGTAATTATTCTGCTGGTATTGTTATAGAATATAACTGGGACAGCTTGTAAAAGAGTTCAGTGTTGTAACCCAGTAATAAAGGTCAAATAAGCCTAGAAGAAAGATTCTGCTAGTATTGTAAGATTAGATAAGTGATGCAGCCTGGAAAAGAGTATTGCAATCCAGTAATAAAGATTAAACAAGTCTCAAATAGAGTTTCCACCTGTATTGTAATATCAGATAACTGCTTCAGCCTGAAAATGAGTGTTGTAAGCAATCAACAAAGGATAGACAACTGTTGAATACATCCTTGTAAATTCTGCCATATGAAATAAGTGAGTTAACTGGAAAGGATTGTTGTAACCCAGTAACAAATGTTAATAAAGCCTAGAATTAAGTACCATCCTGAAATGTAAATATAAAATAAGTGAGAGAGTGAGAGAAAGAGAGTTTGAAGCTACCAAGAAAGCTGTAATAAGTCTGGAATAAAGGTATACTGCATTCACTACATAATGAAATGAATGAGACAGCCACAACCAAAGAGTGAAATGTCTTTAATAAAGTACAGAACCTAGACTGTGTCCATCCCACAATTTGGATATGTTGCTGTACCCTTGCATTATGGAGATAGTATGGTTGTAGGAAATGCTGAACATCCACAGTTGTCTAGACCCATATAAATCAAATGTAGTAGGATGCTTTACCTGAACACAGCCAGATATGAACATATATGAATAAAAATGGAATGTATATTAATGTATCAGTAACATCCCCATCACCAACATTCCTAAGGTTACATACAGGAAACTGTACTAATACATGTAGAGGATATATATCTGCATCTACTAGGAATGTACAGTATAAGTATAGGTAGTTTAAGTTGTTAATGTAATATTTCTCCACCCTATCCTATTTTCACAAATTATGCCATTCCACACAAAACTGGGTATGTGTATTCACAATTAATTCCCATGGACATTTGTCCTGTTGGTTTATACATATCTGCATGTATGTTGATGCATGTGCCCTGTTCACATATCCAAACCTGATGGCCTGTTGCCACCAATCAACCCTGCATGCTGTTGGAATGTCCACTGTTGTTCTAAATATGCATGTGTTATGCTTGCTGCTCAATGTTCGGAATTCATGTGTGTTTGGTTAATGGGAATACTGATGCATGCTGTTACAACTAATTTTGAATGGTGTTGTTTGTTACTAACCCAAAATACCATAAAATACTGCTAAACATAGGACAACAGGGAAGGCGGGTTCCAGCGGACCCACCTCTCCCACCTCAGCTGGCGAGTGCACCTGGCACCAGTGCCCAGGCCGGGACCTCCTCCTCCGGTGGCCCTGTGCCACCTTTGGGTGGAAGTGCTGCAGGGGATGGGGCTTGTCCCCCCTCTGCAAGCATGGCCGGAGGAGAGCCTCCACTCACCCTCCATAGGGTCCGGTCTGTGGTGCGTAGTGAGATCAGGCGTTCTGTGACTGATCCCCTATGCCAGCTTGAGGCGAGAGTGGTGCAACTCACAGGTGTGCCTGCCCATCCTATCCAGCCCCCAGCACAGCCCCGGCCTGGGCTGTGAAGGCGCAGTGGTAACTGCCTATGGGTGGGGATCTCAGTTCCACTGTTGCCATCTGTGGGCTCATGGGCTTGCGATATCCATACATCCGTCCCCGTCAATTGTGTTTACCCCCCACATGTGTCATACTCCCCCCCTGTATGCGTCTTGTTTGTCTTGTCTGTTAACCTCCCCAACCTACCTCCCCAAATATACCTACTTCCTGTAGCTCACATTCCACTCTCACCTGAAAAAAAAATAAAAAAAGGGCACTCTGTTCCCACAAAAAAATTATGCCCCAAACATAGCTGCCCATTTCGCATACATGTCTGCTGGACATGTAAACTGATAATTACAATTGGCTGTACAACATATTTTGTTGTCCTCACCCCTCTCTCAGGGGTGGAAGGTGTCAAATCTCACTCTAAATTTCTAACATATGCACAGCTGTTGCTGGTAAAGAATTGGGCAGCTATGGGCCTTCCCTACATCCTTCCTGCACATCCCAAGCTTGTTTTCCTACTGTCCTACCCTCTTTGTGCCCCCTTTTTCACCACTTTCCTATTTCCCCGTTTTCTTTTCTTTAAAAGAAAATAGCGCAGGTGTTAGCGGGAGTAAGCACTTTTAAGCAGTAGTCAGTGGGTGTGCGCTTAGCTAAGTGTAGATAAGCGTAGCTAAGCATCGCACAAACCCGCTTACAACTGCTTAAAAGTGCCTTAGTCACTCTGTATGACAAGGCCTGTAGTCTGCTCATCAGCAAAATAAAATACCCCTGTCAGTCTCGAACCCAGGACCTTGGAAACACTAGACTGCATGAATTACCACTGAGCCACAGCAGATATACAAGAACTTGGTGGTGAAAGAAATATATCATGAAATACAAGGAGTGAATGTAAAGGGAAAATAGGAAGGCCATTACACAAAGCTTGTTCTGTGTATCTTTACTGGCAATTCTTGTGGAATTGCATTACATTAGTGTGATAAGAGAAACAGCCATGCTAGTAGGTAATAATGTTACAGTAGCACCTTACAAACCCCACACAGTATCAGAGCAGGATAAATACTGCCATATTTGAATAGGTAACAGGCCAGACCTCCCAACTGTGACTGATTTACAGGGATGTCCCTGATTTGCAAACAGATGTTACTTGTGCCCCACTGACTCCCTGTGAAATGTACTCACAGTAGGCAGAAAGGTGGGGAATCCCACGTTATGGTAACTGTCAATAAGTTACAGTAGACACTACTTGCATGTCAGAAATGGTGTAGTAATACATATGCTCAAAATACCCCACAGTCACAACTGCAGAATATCTGAAATATATCACGGGTGTATCCCACTGATATGTACCTTTCCCTGAGGCTGGTCAAATATATATCTGAGAGTATCTGAGGCCTGGAAGTGTCAGAAATACACAGGCATATATCAGCCTGTCTGCTGTTAAACACTCTGCGAATAGCTGTAAAATTACTTCCACAAGCATGCCCTTATGTAGGAGTACAACACAGAAATATCAAAGGATGTAGCCATCTAACATACTAATGACAGTATAGCAATTCACAAGCACTGCATGTGCCTGATATTCATAATTGTTAGTACAATATACTTAGTTGTCCTCACCCCTCTCTCAGGTGTGGAAGGTTTCAAATGTCACAGCAAATGTCAAACATATGTACAGCTATTGCAGTTAAAGAAATGTGCAGCTATGGACCCAGCCTGCACATCCCTAGCTGGTGTCCCCACTGACTTCCTGCTTCCCACTTACAACTGTTTAAAAGTGCCTTATTCACTCTGTATGACAAGGCCCCAGTACTGCTCAGCAGCAAAATAAAATACCTTTGTAAGTGTCAAACCCCAGACCTTGGGTTCACCAGACTGCATGAAGTACCACCAAGCCACAGCAAACATATAAGAACTTAGTGCTGAAAGAAATATATCATGCATTACAAGGAGTGAATGTAAATGGAAAATAGGAAAGCCATAGCAAAACATCCCAGTAAGACAAATATCAGGCATTCAAGGAGTGAATGTAAAGGGAAAATAGAAAAGCCATAGCAACACATTGCAAGAACTACTGTTGTATGCCAGTTAATCCACAAATCCCACAGGAAAGTACATACTCCCATGTAAACAGTGTTAGCATTAGCAGGTGTGAGTTAACATACACACTGAGAAGAGTGCACTGGAAGAAGCAACAGTCAGGTTTCAGTACAACACTCATTTCAGTGGCTACAACACAGCCTCAGATATGAGAGATATACCAACCTTCTGACTGACACAACAGTGTCCACAGCAAACCAGCATGGTCCCCACCTTGCAAAACTGAAAGGCCTACGCCTACCTAACCTATCATTTTATAGCAGTGTCCTGAAATCACAGTGAGAACTGCAATTACCACACAGCAGGCTGCATGCAATTACTAAATGCTGGCCACCAATTGGTGCAGAGGCCATCACATGCACATGTGCAGATACCTACAAAAGCAGCCTGTACTGACAGTCCACACATGCAATAATATCATTGCAGCAACTGGAGAGAGAGAGAGACAGAGACAGAGACCAAAAAAAAAAAAAAGCCAGCAAGCAAGCCAGCCAGCAAGCCAAAAGAAAAAAGCTGTCAGAGACAAAGGTAATGTAAACTACATAATCTAATAATCTACATACTGTGAACCCTCCATATGTGTCAGCAGTCTGTATCTATGCAGATGTGCATAGGGCAAGGGACATACTGCAACAGTTAGTGAAGGCTGGACATACATATGTAGTTGAAGGTTGCTATGTGCACATATCAATGTAGGTTCTAGTGTGTGGCATTGAAAACAGCATGCAGTGCAGGTATATATCATGTGGTGGTGAACTTCTGTGGGACTGAGCCAGTGAGGCCTGCTACAGCTATATGGCCTGAGGACAGCATAATGCATTCTGCACAACACTGTGCAATATCATTACAGAATGGTATGTGTCACAACTGTTTCGGAAGTGATATTCCCACCATGAAAGGTGGGCAGTCTATGTGCCTACATGTGCATGTATATGTACAGCAATGGATGTTTAGAAGTGTGTGTGTGTGTGTGTGTGTGTGTGTGTGTGTGTGTATATATATATATATATATATATATATATATATATAAAAATATATATATATATATATATATATATATATATATATATCTACATATCTATCTATCTATATATATATATATATATATATATATATATATATGTGTGTACATAGATAGAGAGGTATGTATACATAGAGATATATAGATAGATAGAGATATATAGATAGATAGAATATGTATATACATATAGATATAATAGATACATACATATATAGATATATATGTAGATACATACATATATACAGATAGATATATATATATATATATATATATATATATATATATATATATATATAGAGCGGTGTGTGTATGTATATATATATATATATATATATATATATATATATATATATATATATATATATATATATATAAAGAGAGAGTGAGAGAGGGGGGCATGGGGGCAGATGTACTGCAACAGGTGCCTGGTGACCAAGGCATGGACTGAACACCAGTGTTGATACTGCAGTACCATACCCCATTCCAAAACATGTTACCCACTAACTACCACATAGGTGGTTGCCTGCCTACCACTGGAGGTGTCAGAAGGGAACATGGGACACAGGTGTAAAATAGCCTCCCCTTTGATATCCACAGTGGCACACTAGTCTTGTAATCCCTGTACATGGTACGTGTCATCACAAAAGGTGTGTCAGCTAGGGAAATGTAAGTCAGTGTGCCCCTCTACACCTCACAATGTCCTATGCAGTATGTACCTTCTATGATAACTACAGCAAGTGGAAAGGCCACAGACATACCTAACAAAGACTGATAATGCCCTCAAACACATTCCCTATGCAGACTGTCTCACAAAACCACAGCTAGAGTGCCTTGCATACTTCCTACACAGAGGTTACCACTGCTGGACATACAGAGTTATGTCACACCCATACCAGTTGGCCAACCACCATGGCAACACCTCACAATCCGTCCAGCCTACATGACCTAGGGCCCCAATCCTTGTCACCGCACTAAACAGCACATGCTGGAGGTACAGGTTTCTATACACAAATATGCCATACCCTGGACTAAACCACCCAGCATTAACAAACAAGGCTCCTTATTAGTAGATATCATACATACCCCTGATGAATGTTATGGAGATAGGTAATATGCCCTGTGAGTCACCTCTGTGTAACCATTTCACAGGAGCAAGTAAAATCACATTACATGTGTCCCAAAGGGCAGGGTAGCATATGGCTAGGCTGTCCTAGGCCCAGGGCCAATAGCATAGTACCTACCTATGACACAATGCACACACACATGTACTCAGTGCAATACCAGCTATGTGAGGTTGAATAAGTCTGACACTGACTGTGTGCAAGGTCTGTAAAGGTGTGATAGCTTAGCATGAGTTTGTGTCTGTCATGGTAGTTTGTGTTGTAGGTGTGAGGCCAGAGAAAGATGTGTCAGTTATCGGGATGCAAACATAGTAGATTGACATATGTTGTGCTGTAGTTCCCTGTGTACGACTGCGGTGTCCCATTGTAGGCAGAAGCAATACATGTATGCTCAGTAAGTGGTACTGCTGTTGAATCCAGATCACATATGAACTGTTGTACTACCTGAAGTTGTAGGCCTAAACACTACAGTATATGTTCACATTCCCTGGTAACACTGTCTGGTGTGTTTCCTGTAGTCTGCACAGATTACATACCTCATGCATAGGTATCTGTAAGTAGGGGCACACAGTACTATAAGGTACACAGTTAATGCTCATCTGTGTCGTCATACATTTGTGTGTTGTATGTATGTGTAATGTGTGTGTAATGATGCCTGTACCATGGCTGCAATCACATGTGTGTTACAGGGTATGTGTGTGTACCTGGCAGCATGTATACTCTGTGACAGCAGTATGCTGGCTATATTAACAACTGTGCACATATGTCAGGTAGGGGTATGGCATCAAAGACTAGGGTGGATTACCGTTTAAACTGTAAATGTGCATTTCATTCATTGCATGGGATGACAATATTCTTCATCCATTAGCTTGATACATACCCCCAGTGTGAGGTTGTGCATTGTATCCCAAACAGTGTGCCGAGTGCTGGTGTATACGAGTTTGTTGTATGGAGTGTGGCAGGCACTGTCAGACAGTTGTGGGCTGAGAATTGATATGTGGTATCGAACATGTGTATCCCCTGATAGACAGACAGATGCTATATATGGCAGTTAAGTGATATCAGTACATTAGAATATTAAGTGTGCCACATGACTTGCTCACATATTTTTCTTTTCCTTCCAGGGTGATGGTGCATCAGCGTAACCCACCTTATACAGCAGCAGAGGATCAGGAGATACACCAGAGCCTGGTGCAGAATTTCTCTGTGCTGTTTTCCAGGACCAGCCAGAACCAGCATGAGAGGGCTGCACTGTGGCAAGATCTTGTCCGTCGGGTAAATGACATAGGCATGAGTAACTGGACATATGAGCAGGTACACCATCACTGCAGTGATTTAATTAGACATGTCTGGCAGCATGTGTCTGATATCCACAGACAACAGCTTGCCACAGGTGGTGGGGTACCTATCCACCCCCCCCTCACCAGTGTGGAGGAGCACCTCCTAAGTGTTGTGGCTCCAGGCCAACAACAACAACATCCACAAACGTGTCATCATGGAGGCCGGAGCCACCCAGCATGTTGAAATGGAGTGTGCAGGTAACATGCCATATCTGTAGTTGACGGTTCTCTGTACTGGTAGTTTATGCGTGTGTGAGATATGTACTGTGTGTGTAGCTGTTAACCTGCCTATTCTTCTGCAAGATTGATATTCTGAGCATAATCTGTGCACCTGTGAAAGCCACCTGTTGTACTACTGTACTTTATCATACTCACAGTATCAATGGCACAGTTGTGGCCACTGGCAATCACTGTCATATTTTTGCAGGTCCCTCTGGAGTGACAGCAAGGCAGCCAATCCATGCTGGTGAGTGTCTAATAACAATACTATTGCTAATGACATGTGAATGTCATATGGAGGTGTAGTGTGTGCACATGTAACACCTACGCATAATGCATGCTGTGCATGTTTGCTGTGAGACTATGCATATCCCATTATTCTCAGTAGCTGCCTCACTCACATGCAATACACAGAGCATGATACACATGTGTGGCAACACAGTACTGGACATTGTATAGGCATACCTGATACACATGTACACAACACACACGTTTGGCATAGACACTACACCTTAGCCTGCTACACATGTCCAATTATGACACCTGCTGTATGGCCACCCTTCAGTATCCCACTTATCATCTATGCAGCACACATAATATACCTGAGGGGTAGAGGCCTACCATGTGTTTGTGCAACAGTCTTGAACAAATAATACATTCATGTTAGGCAATGCTCACTACTGGCCACCTTACACACCCATGTAACAAGTGGCTGTGTAGTTGTGGATGTAGTCATGTTACTGCATGTCAGGTACAGCATGCTAGCTGCCTGTCTGGCACACATTATTATTGTTGACTGACCACAAGAAGCATGTTGATCATGGCTCACGTTACTACACCACATCCAGTTCCACTGACCACAAAAGTACACATAGCAGTTATTGCGTAGCACCGTCATGTGTTGTGTGTGCAAATATATGCACCCACAGCTTGTAACACTTGCACAACATTGTTATGTCCTTGTACACATTATGTCCTAGGGTGGAAACAATCACTGAACTACACACAACCATCAAGTACACGTATACTGTTATTAACAAGGGCTGTCTACACTTGCACTGCATGCTCCTGTGCAACACATAATCTGCATGCTGACACGTGTGCAGTGATGTTTTTCCTTGTGATACTGTCACCCACCCTCAAACAGTATTGGATTGCAGGTGTGACTGTGTTTGTATCTGCTGTACTGAGGAGTGTGCCTGTGTGCTTGTGTGCCTGTGTGCCTGTGTGCATGTGCGCCCGTGTGCCTGTGTGCATGTGTGCCCGTGTGCATGTGTGCATGTGTGCCTGTGTGCCCATGTGCATGTGTGCCTCTGTGCATGTGTGCATGTGCGCCTGTGTGCATGTGTGCTAACATCGTGTACACATTTGTAAACTGTGTTTCCTATCTTCCTCTCACAGGTTCTGATGTTGCTCTGGTGGAGTGCAGCAGATACATGTGTAATGGCACAGGGAGGTGTGACAGGGTCTGTCGTTGGTCAGCCAATCGACACTACACAGCAGTCAACCCCATCAATGTGCACAGTCATCCTGCCGATACATCCATTGTCACCAATGTCCTTAGCTGAGGGACAGCATACAGTGGGCATTGACCAGGGTAGTGTGGTATCATTGGCACATGCATCCCCTCACAGCAGCCATGGCTAGATTCCTGACATGGTACCACACCGGCAGACGTCCAGGGGTTCTTGTGGGAGCATCCGTGGTCGTACTGCCCCTGTCAGACGTGCCCACAGAGGTCTTTCAATCTCAGCTATGTTCCGGGCTGTAATGCAGGCACAGACACGTATGGGACGGTACACCAGACAGGGTCTGAGGGGAGCTGAGAGCACATTGCACCGCTATGAATGACACTATGCATGACGTTGCGGCTGCCATCCGTAATATCAGCGAGGTCATTGATAGACATTGGGGGGACCCATTAGATCTCTTCCACAACTACATGTCCATGAGCCAGGACAGTGCAGGACGGTTGAGTCATCGACGTGGACGTATGCCAGCAACATCATCAGCTGGCAGTCGTCACGGACGACAACAAACCCGCAGCCGCTCCCATAGTGCCAGTACCAGCCCCAGCAATGCTGGGTCTGTGCTGTCATTACACCATCCTAGAAGACCACGTGCACGTGGCTCTGGACAGTCCCAGAAGGGACATGTGTCCAGTCAACAACCCACTGCTTCTGATGACAGTACCCAGTCTGGCTTAGTACCTGATACTGTCCGTAGCACCCCTGCCAGGCACAGGTACTGTGTCCATGGCCAGAGACAGTGATCTGTATGACCTGGCAGGTACAGTCTGTGGCTGCCACAAACAACCGTATATGGCAGCCACGTGGTGGAACTGTGTGCATGCATACACACACATAATGCTAACACCTAGGGCTAACACATACACACACATCGCATCAACATTGCCCCATGTTGTACTGTTGTCCCTCACTAACACACACACACATACATGTCGATTGGATGTGTCAATGGCAGACTCTGGCAAACCAAGTACACACCCTGTGCATATGATGAAACTGTACCACCTCCTTCCATCTGTAACATTGATGCAGGAACAGGATAGCATGGTGCTGATGCACAGGGTGACTACATAGCACTGTAGTAATAATATCATGTTGTTAACAGTACAGTGTAATGATATTGTTGTGGGTATATTCGAGCATGCATGATGCATTAACTATGATTGTCATTGTACTTTTGTATACACCAGTGTTAATTCCCAAAGTGTACTGTCTGCACGTGCCACATGGCTGTTGTGTGTACCTGTGCTTGCATGTGTTGGGGTGTGGACAGTACATGTGTCATGTTTGCAGCACAGAGTTGCAGGTGTACATTTGTGAACATGGTTAGCATGGAACATGACATGGTTTGACAGTATGCTGTGGGTGATACTGTTTCCAAATGTCAATGGTCTGCATTCTGGTACTATACACAGCCTACATAGCCTGACATTCCGTGGTCATTACATGGTGTCTCCTCAACTGATACACAGATGTAGGAACCTGGTGTCAGTGATATCCCTGCAGTACTACACTATACCAGTAGCCATTCTTACTGAGCCCCACACATCCCTGGGAACAATACTCTTTGGCATATAGCAGTCTCACGTACATGTCAACACACTACAGATATGTCCATCCACGACTGCAAATGCATACAGTGGCCTACAATGCATTCTACACATGACACACCTAACCACCACAAGGGTATCATACAGACAGATACCTGTTGTCCAAGCCATGCTGTATTGCTGTAATGCAACTGTAGCATTGTCATCGGCATGTAGTTAACATAGTATTCCAACAGTACCATGTAGGTGGTAGCACCCATCATGTAGAACGGGTAATGGTGTGTACATGTGGACAAGTGTTATCTTGACTATCCTGTGATATTCACATTTCCAAAGGTATTCTGCAGTCCCTCGGTGTATCACCTAAGCAAGAAGGTGTCTGTATGCATATCGGCAACAGTTGCCATACACCTACACTGGATGACCATCACTCACAGACTTTGCTGTGTTTTAACATGTCTGACATATACACCAGACATGAACCCTCACCCACATTAATCTATCAAAGCTTTCATGGGTGTGTGTCACATAGTTGGCCTAGGACACAAATCACTGCAGTAGCCTGCATTGTCACCAACATACATGTATGGCCTAAGGTCTGGTAAGCTGCGGCACATGCTGGCAAAGGTAACAACTGTAATCATATAAGGCAGCACATAGGAACTATTAAAGGTCACAGGTACATATCTGTATGTGGCACACACATACCTGATGTGTGCATTGAAATTACTGTTATAATAATATGTCATACAATAATAAAAGCAAAACACACAACACATTAACAAACTGTGTGACAAACACACACATGTCATTTGTAGGATTCAAACCCCTATCTAACTATGTTCTGATACTTGAGAGAGACGCATTAGCACAGCGCGCTATTCGCATTACTGGATGATTTCCCTTCTCCTGCTGTATTTATAGGGTGCTAACATCATCAGTCTTTCCAAAGAGGAATGTACATCTTTTAGTGTGTTATCCCAGTCTTCCCCTTCCACCACACACACACACACACACACACACACACACACACACACACACACACACACACACACACACACACACACACACACACACACACACACAGCATTTGCAGGATTCAAAGCCCTACCTAATTATGTTATGATACTTGAGAGAGACGCATTAGCACAGTGCGCTATTCGCATTATTGGATGATTTCCCTTCTCCTGCTGTATTTATAGGGTGCTGACATATTTCCAAAGAGGAATGTACATCTTTTAGTGTGTTATCCCAGTCTTCAAAAAGGCCATTCCTTTCACAGAGAATTGCATACATACACTACAGATAATCACAAGGCCTTCTTTAGTTATGTCAGGAATATGTGTGGAAACAACCCAGATATCCTCTGAATTGTTGCATAACAGCACAAAATATGCCAAACCTACGGACATAGCCTACACCCTGGCAGACAGAGTCTGCACAAATGCCCCCCCCTACCCCCCAAGGGTACAGATGCCCATCCCAAATTAATGTAACCTCCCTGACATCACAGATGCACAGGTGAAAGGTGCCCTCTCCACAGCAAATAACACAGCATATGTATGGGACCAGGCTGTGTCCTACACGAGCTCTGAGTAGAACTGAACACTCACATTAAGTCACTGTTCCAACTTAGCCTTACTACAGGATATGTACCCTGAGAATGGCATACAGATACAGTGCTCCCACTCCACAAAGGTGGTGCCACAACGGACCACAGGAACTATCACCCCATAAGCCTGACTAGTGTGGTAGAAAAAGCTATGGAGCGTATTATCATGGAAGTCATAATCAAAAACATTGTGAGCCTCCAGACAGTGGATCATACACAATTCGGCTTTGTTAAAGGCAGATCTTGCCTCTTACACATAGTTCATATCTTTGAAACGGTTACTGTAGCCATGGATGAGGGCAAGGTAGTTCACACAGTCTACCTGTACCTTGCAGAAGCCTGCAACACAATACCCCACTCAGGCATCATACATATGCTTACCAGCTTAAATATCAACCCCTATATCACTAGATGTGTTGCTATCTGCCTCAGGGATGGAACCCCCATGGTCAGAATTGCAGGTGCCATGTCCAATTCCAGACCAGTTACAAGTGGTGTCTCACTGGGCTCAGTTGTGGGACCTGTCCTGTTCAGTATGTACTTCTCTGAGGTTCAGACTAACATGGGGGATTATGTCTAACAAACGTCACAGATGACTTCTAACCGGGGGCCATAAGCAACACTGCAGCTGACACATGCTTCCTCCATAAGGGTCTCACAGAGATGGATGCTTGGTGCCAGAGCCATGGCCTCGTGCTAAATGCTAAGACATGCATAGTCATCCCCTTTGGGGAAAACAAGATGCACACAAATCACCACAGAAGTGGTAATCCATTAAGTACAGAAGGTGTATTTACAGATTTGGGGACCAACATAGATCGTAACCTCTCCTTTGCTAATCACATTGACAGAGTCATTGCAAAGACCTTTATATAGCCCTCCTTATCACATGGGGGTTTGCATGTAGATCATGGGAGGTCATTGTGGCTCTCTACTAATCACTCATCAGGCCCATGTTTGACTACAATGGCCCTTTTGGGGTGTACCTTACCCAACAACTGCAGCAACTACAGTATCCACAACAGTACCTCCCCAAGAGGATCATGGGCTACACACAGATGTCCTATGCAGCTCAACTAAAGGATCTCCAGCTCTACTCAGTTGATTAACACCTACTCAGAGGTAATCTATGCCTGACGTACACAGCCATGTCAAACCCAGAAGTAATGGACATGCTCCACCTCATAACATTCAAGACCCTTAGAGCTACCACTCCAGGGACTTAAACCTCAGCACAAAACTAAATAGGACATGCTGCAGGGACAGATTCATTACCCAGAGGCTCCCCTCACTCTGGAATTGAATCCCAATTAAAGTTAGACATAGCCCCTTGCCAACCCTCTTCCAGCAAAATCCAGCCGCATGAATGGGAAATTGCAAATTCACCCCTGGGATCTCCACTGTGTCCCTGCTTGACAGAGGCACAGCAAACTAGCCTTAAAGGGTGCCTTCTGTGACCACTTTACAGAGGCACAGTAGACTACTCTACTGGGGTGGTGGACACCAAATACACTCTGCCTAGGCTTATGAATTCCCTAGGGCAGACAACCTAGTATCGATCTCTGCACCTATGTTTATGTTCGGGATGCACAATATTTGTTGCTGATACTGTTTACAGGTCTTTATTGCTGTAGCTTTCCCAGTTTCTATGATCAACTTGTGTATCTGCGTAACATGTTTTATCATGACAGGGTTCCAGTATATTAATATATGTGTCTGTTGTCATTTAACTGTGTGCACAGGGCAGATTGCTGGATCGTGGGAGGTTCCTGGCTTAACACATACAACTGCCAGATATGTGTGGCTGACTGCTATACTCAGACATGGCCTAAGTGTGTGAGCATGCCCAGTTCAGGCTTTCCATGGTTTGTTGCCTGACATATGTCTCATTTATCCAAGTGTGTGAGCATGCCCAGTGTGACCTTTCCATATGTTGCGATCTGAAGTCCACTACATTTGTGGCTGTGTGTGAACATGACCAATATTGACATTTATACTGTGTGTGTTGGAAGTCATGTTGTGTTCTTACTGCCAGACTCCTTTGTGTCATAACTCAACAGGGATTGTGCTGTGCCTGCAGGGTTTCCATGGGATAGTTTGCAAAGACTTGTCAACATTCTTTCATACTGGCTGAACACTGCAATACTGTCATGGTGTACTGGTTCAGTACTTTCACTATGGTGCACAGTATCATGGGTTTGAGTCCCATCGCTGCTTTAAATGTTCATACTGAGCAGACCAGACTGGTTAAGGGCCAGTTGGGCAACTATGAGCATGTTGCATTTTGTTCAGCTATGGCCTACTTAAACCAGGCTTGTCCAACATTGCTGTGTATTCACCAACTTAGGTGGACATTGCCAAACATTACTCCACATTGACCACAGTTGTACTAGTTGGTGTGTGTGATTCTGTTCATAGGTTCATACTACGCTATCTGCCCTAGGGCATTTATAATCCTAGCCAGAGTGTGTTTAGCTTTCAACACACATTTTAAGTGGAGTTTGCCATGACATTTTTCAAGGTTAGTATACTGTGCCTCTGTCTAACAGTGACATAGAAGTGATACCCAGGGTTAACCTACAATCTCCAATCCACTCATCAAGATTCCTCTTGAAGAGAGTCAATGAGGGACTCTGGCTAACCTGGAGTGGGAGTTTACTCAAGAGTGGAGGGAGCCTCTGGGTTATGAATCTGTCACTCCAGCATGTCCTATTTATTTCAGTCCTGAGGTTCAGGTCTCTTGAGCTCATAGCTTGATGTGATTCTGATTTTCCAAGGTGCAGCATGTCCATTGATTCCAGGTTGGACATATACATCAGGCACAGATCACCTCTGGGCAGGTGGTATGCCACTGAGTGGAGCTGCAGTTTCTTTAACCGGGCAGCAAATGGCATGTGTTTGAGCCCTTTGATCCTCCTGGTGAGGTACTTTTGTGGTCTTTCCAGCTGCTGCAGGTGTCTGATAAGGTACATCCCACAAGGGGCATTGTACTCAATTATGGGTCTGATGAGGGATGAGTAAAGAGGCACGATGACCTCCCCTGATCTAGATGTGAATACCTTCATGATTAGGTGGGCTATATGAAATGTTTTTCTAAACACTTTGGCCACGTGGTTGTCAAATGAGAGATTGCTATCAGCTTCGGTCCCCAGGTCCCTTATCACTTCTTCCATACTTAATGGGTTACCACCTATGTGGTAATTTGTGGACACTTAGTTTTTGCCATAGGGGATGACTATACACTTTTTTTGCGTTTAGCTTGAGGACATGGCTCTGGCACCAGTTGTCTGTTTCTATGAGGCCCTTTTGTAGGATGCTTGTGTCAGCTGGAGGGTCGATTATGGCGCCCAGTTTGCAGTCATCTGCAAACTTGTTCAGCCACAGTCCTTCTGTGTTGGCCTGTACCTCCGAAAAATATATACTAAACAAGGGAGGTCCCAGGACGGAGCCTTGTGGGATGCCACTTGTAACTGGTTTGGGGTCTGACATGGCTCCAGCATTTCTGACCATGTGGGTTCTGTCCTTGAGCCAGTTTGCAACCCATCTAGTGACATAGGGGGTTTATATTGAAGCTGGAGAGCTTATCTATAATGATCAAGTAGGGTATTGTATGGAAGGCTTTTGCGAGGTCCAGGTAGGCTGTGTGGACCACCTTCCCCTCGTCAATGGTCTTGATGACTGTTTCAAATGACTCAACCAGGTTTAAGAGGCAGGATCTGCCCTTAACAAAGCCAAACTGGGAAGGATTCAGTGTCTGTAGGTCCCCAATATCTTTATTTCTGAGGTCCATGATGATCCTTTCCATAGCTTTGCAGACCAAGCTAGTCAGGCTTCTGGGGCAATAGTTTGCAGTATTCATTGAGGCACCACCTTTGTGGAGAGGGACCACTGTTGATGTACACTGCTCTTTTGGGTACATATCCTGTGGTAAGGCTGAGATTGAACAGTGGTTTTATGTTTGTGTTCAATTCTTCTTGGGGTTCATGTTGGACACAGCCCAGGACACTGTCTGGTCCCATTGATGCTGTGTGTTTTGCTTTGGAGAGGCTGGCTGTTACCTGAGCATCTGAGATGTCAGGTGGCCAGCACTCTGCTGGGATAGATATTTGCCCTTTTGGTGGGGGGGGGGAGAGGTTTGCACTGAACCTGTCAGCTCGGATGTTGGCAATGTCTGTGGGTTTGGTGTATTGTTTGTCATTTTGGACTAATTCTGAGCATTTCTGGGAATTCCCACCCAGGTTCCTACCATAACTAAAGAAAGCCTTGTGATTATCCTTAGTGTCCTGTACAATTTTTATCTCAAAGATGGCCTTAGACGATTTTATGTGTGGCTGTAGTTTTTCAATAATACTGATCAGAGATGCCTTCCCTTTTTGGGATTTTGCTTTATCATATAGTAGCTTCCTCCTTGTATTGTATGTTTTTTTATGGCTGGGGTCCACCAGACAGGATGCCTGCCTTTGGAGGATTGGATCTTGGTTTTATTTGGGATTGCATGATCCATGCATTACTGAAGGTGTTCATAGAATGCGTTTATAAAGGGTTCTGAGGTCTGGGCCGTATTTTCCACAGGCACAGGGGCTGTGAAGGATTCCACCTCAGTTTTGAGGAGTGTGACATTTGCTTTAGTGAAAATTTTTCACTGTGGTTTTCTGGCCATGGGCTGGGGTCGGGATGTGAATATCCAGTGAGATTACTCTATGGTCTGATCTTACCAGTGAGGGATACACTTCTGGTCTTGGGCATAAAGTCCCCATGTTGGTGATGATCAGGTCCAGTATGTTTTCCCCTCTTGTGGGAGTGGTAGCAAGTTGTTCCATAGCATTTGAGTTTATAAATTCTAGGAACCTTTGGTCTAGGGTGTTGGAGCTAGAGTAATGCTCCCAGTCTATGTTTTGGTAGTTTAAGTCGCCCAATATAATGGTGTTTGGGGAGACCTTCATATTTTCATGTGTTCTCCAGTCAGCCAAGTGTGGTTCCTGGATTTAGGAGGGTGGTCTGTAGCAGGCTATGAACTGGAAGGCAGTTTTACCCACTGTTAGTTGCACATGGATAGTCTCTGATGCTTCATGCTGTGCCACCAACCTGGGGGTGTGGGTATCTTTAACAAATATTGATACTCACTCTCCTTTTGTAGTTTGTTCCATGTTTTGTGGCTGTAAAGCATGGTATGAGGTGTAACCTGTTAGTGCTAGGGTGCTCTTGGGAGCCTTGAACCAGATTTCTGTTACTGCACAGATATCAGCATTCTCCATGCTGAGGAGAGTTTGGAGTGCGTGCATCTTGCAGTTTAGACTTCTGGCATTGAGTAGCATTACTTCTAGTTTCTTATCCCTTGTGATACCTATGGAGGTGCGTTTGTCTTTTGAGCCTTACCTAAAAAAGGCACTATGGGGGTGACAAGAGCCTTTGGCAATATCCAAAAGGCCACAGGTGACAGGTGAAAGCCATCCCTAGCGAAGCATCATGTCTTGTCGAGCATGTCATCCCAGACTGACAGGCATTGGATCCCCTTTCACTGACACCAATACTTAAGCCAACTGTTGTAATTGATCATCTTGTCTTCATATTGTGGCATCATGTTTGGTGAGGGTAGGATGATACTCAAGGTCATCAAGTTTGCATATACTACATGGTGGTAAATGCTGTTTAGCACTACCTTACATTGCTTAACACATGGCAATCATGCCTCAGGTGGTGCTGCAGGGCTGCCTATGTTGGATGCACATACTACACTCCCTGCACATGTTTGAAAGCAGGTTGTGTCAACTTAGGCATCCCTTTCACTATATGTGGGAGTCAGAGAGAGGTATCATTTCCAGGGTTCCTACTGAGCCAGTGTATGTGCTATGCATTGCCTCTTTGCCAAGGCCAAGGCATACTGGGCACATCTCCTTCTGCCTACTGGGGCAGGCTCAGGTTGTTCCTCCTCCGAGTCATGCTCTGCCTGTGATGGCCTTGGCAATGGTGGGGGGCTGTTTGGCCCAGGCCTATGCTGGTCCTGCTGCAGCTGTTTTCACAGAATCATATTATGTAGCATAGTACATACCATGACAATTTGCGTACATGTAGTTGGTGAGTACTGCAAGGCTCCACCAGATGTGTCCAGGCACCGGAACCGTGACTTGAGCAACCCAAACACACGCTCAATTACATTTCGTGTTTGTGCATGTGCCTCATTATGGCGTTCCTGTTCAGGTGTGTGTGCGTTTCTGATGGGTGTCATCAGCCACGGCTCCAGTGCATAGCCAGCAGCCCCCACTAAGTGACCATGTGGGATATCCCCATTGGCAAATGTCTGGTACAGCTGCGTCAGATGCCAGATATGGGAATCATGGTAGCTTCTAGGGCAGCCAGCACACATATTCATTATTATGCCCTGGGCATCACACACGACCTGGCAGTTGATGGAGGGGAAGCCCTTGCGGTTAATGTAGGCCCTACCCCGCTCACCGGCTGGTGCTTTGATGCGTATATGCGTGCAGTCTATTGCACCCACTACCTCAGGGTATTCTGCTATTTGCTGGAAGAGACGCTATTGCTGGCCAATACCTCACGGGAATTGGGGAAATATACATGATCACCGACATGTGCTGACATGGCATCCAGGAACTGGTGCAGTACCCTGGATGCTGATGCCTGTGATATCCCCATCATATCACCAGTTGGTCTCTGGAAGGTACCTGTTGCTAGTATTCTTAGGCCAACACATACCTTGGTTTCCACTGGGATGGGTTCCCCTCTGTTGGTTCTGTGTGTGAGGCGTGGCCTGCACAGCTCAACAATTTGCTGCAGGAGGTCTCTGTCCACTCTATAGTGCTCCACTATCTCCAGCTCATGTAACCCCTGGTAGGTGACCCTGGGCCTGTACACTCTTCTCCGTCTCCTCACTGTGGGTTGTCCGGCAGCATTTGCATTGTCACCACCCTCAGCATGTTGCATATGTCGCCTTATAACAGCAATGGCAGCCCTTAGCATTTTTGTCTGAGTGAAGCTTTTTCAGTTTTCACTTCTAGTAGCTTACTCCAGTGTTACAGTGTCTCTTGAGAGAAACAAACTGCACTGTTGATTGCAGAGTTTTAAGTGCTGGGCTGGGCTAGTGTTCTGCCTGTGTAATTGCCTGATTCTGATTGTTTTCACCTGCTAGCTCTACTAGTATTCCCTGGTAGCTTCCTAATATTTGTTGTGCTTCCTTTTTCCTTTCTGTTTCCTCAGGGGGGAGCGACGCGCAAACACGCTCACAGCAGCTCACACGCGCACACGCGCACACATGCTTAGACGGACTAAAACTTGCTTATTTGGGTTAAAACGCGCTTACATGTCTTTAAACAGCCTTATACAAGCTTACTCCGGCTTAAACGCACGCACTCACGCTTTCACGAGCACACTGTCTTACTCGGGTTTACAGGCGCGCACACGCGCACATACCCACTCAGCAAGAAACTTTGGTGTTATCCACAGTATACACCTTCCATTTCTTGGCTTTCCCTGGCCTACCTGTTGACAAACCTCTTTCCATGATGTCTAACTGACAGCTGACACATGCCACTCTGCTCCTATGAGCTTCACTACTTTCATACATACCCCCCTTGTGATGTCACCTATCTCCTACTCTGTTACTCCCCATATCCTACTCCTACACTCCACTGACTGTGCTCATTTGCTATGTAAAAGTGCGATTCACTATCCTAACACTCATTTACATAGGATTGCCTACTAATGCTTGGTTACATGTCTTAGACTGGGCTTCTCCCCTTAGCAACCCCTACTCGGTGGCCTTGTTGTCTTCAGCCTGCTATTCCCTTACATTGTAATTTAACAATTTTCATAGATTCCATGTTTGTGGCTTTTATTTTCTTATTTTATGATTTTTTTTAGCGCACCCCGTTTGTGCGGCGCTGCGCTACGCTTAAACATCGGAAATCGCTGAAAAAAAAAGTATTTTTATTTTAATTTTGAATCTGGGAACATTTCCAATGGCCGTATATTTGGCCATTGGCATGCTTCCTCAGCCATATGCAACCTTTATTTGGAGCTGACAAGGCTCCATTGTGCTATTTGCAGAACGGTACTCAGTTGTCAACTGAGTACATTTCTGCAGCTAACACGGCTCCTACTCGGACAGGTTTGTGCTTCCTGGATCGCAAATTTACCTCATTTGCATGCCTTTCAGCTGCAAGTGAGGTAATTTGCATATCCCAGCCCTGTCCGTGTAGGAGACGTTTTAGGAGCTCTCTTACACACCCCTACAAGCTGTTCCTGGATCGCTCGTCGGACATGATGGCTGCATGGAGTCTTACTCTACTCGTACACTCCGTGCAAGCCATTGTGAATCCGGCAGCTACTCTTTGATAAGCTCTCCCCATCAACATTAAGGAAATCAGCATGTATTCCAAAGTCAAAAAGCACTTCTTTATTCAAACCAAATGCTTCTGCTTTCACACAAGACATATCACCTAAACTATCTCCTTTGTGAGTCTCTTATCCTCTCTCAAGATTCACTGAAGATTGGCCCACTTTAGACTAATGTATATTTTGTACATTACACTCTGCTTGATTGTATATTGCACTATGCTTGTTCACTGGAATGTATGTACACATTTTTCTATGTAATTGGTCTGAACTTTCCTGTTGGCCCTTACATATTTGTATTTTTTATTGTGAAATGTTTTCAATTTCTCATAGGCCAAGCCTGAAATTGGTCAATATTGATTCCTACACTACTCTAGTAACAAATATAAAAATAAATAAATAATATTACAATCTTGTGAAAAATTGAGACATATGAGCCACCTGGTTATCATAATTCTTTTTAAGATAGAAAGATGCAATATTAAGGACAGATTTTAAATATTTCCCTTAAAATACTTAGAAAGTTACTGTAATAGCTGATTTTCTAATATGCATTTTCTGAATCATATGACATATGAAACTCAAATGTACATTGTTTAGTGACTGTAGACCAGAATAGATTTGCGAGGAAAAAAACACAAACTAAGAAAAACATAATTAATATGATCCAGAAAAAATGCTGAGGTTAGGCTCCAGTGTCCAAATGGACACCTGAGGAAGCAATATGTGAAAGTGCTTGTGTGACAATAAAGAAGACTTCTTATACTTTTATTCTTCGATTCAAGTCTGCTTTTTTACCTTTATTGAAGACTGAAGACTGCTTTTTTACTTTGATTTGAACACTGGAGCCTAACCTCAGCATTTTTTCTGGATTTTTGTTTGCCTTCACTGTGTTTGCAGAGGTATTCTGGTTGCTATTGGGCATTTTCTGCATAGTACTGTTTTATAATTAATATGATGCACAAACAAAAACAGACCTAAAACATGAAAACAAAACACTAAATCAAGCATATTTCCATAATTATTACTTGTTTTGCCAATATGTAAAAATGACTACTTAAATGCTATACCATTTACTCTAACCTAACCCCTTATCTGAAACAAACAAAAGTCTCTCTCTGTCCCTTTGCTGATTTGGCAAAACACATCAATGTTTTTTTTAACTTAGCGTTGTCGCCTCACAGTAAGACGTTGTCCTGTTCGATTCTCAGCTAGAATGTCTTCTGTGTGGAGACATGCGTGAATGGGTGTACCTTCATTGAAGGTTGTGCGTCAGGGCCGGCAACTCGGCACGTAAAAATCTACTGCCAATCATTAGCGGACCGGAGTTCCGCTGTGGTGACCCCTAACCGGGAAAAGCCGAAAGACACAACAACTCATAAATACTTGCCATTGCCAGGTAACTGATTTTTTAAACGGTTTGCTAAAAAATGAAATATTTGCATCACTTTTCTTAGTGTGTATCCTATTTGTCCTGATTCAGGAAGTGAGCAAAATGAATCCTTGTCAGTAGAGTGAAACTTGTTGCAGTTCACTCTTGTTGTCTGGACTGAATAATTGATCAAATACACTCTTTCCAACAAAGGGGAAAATTTTTTTTTTCTAAATATAAAGTGACAGAAATTCACACTACAAGCACAATAATGCAGTTATCCAGCAGAAGAATTAGCCACAGCAGTTAGTGAAAGACAAAAAAATGATTGGAAGTAGTAGTAAAACTGTGTTATGAGCAAATCAGCACCAACAGCCAGAACAAACTATACCGAATATAATAATTCTGTAAAAGTCTATTGGTGCTGAAGCATGTTTAAAGTCTGCATGTAACAATGCCACAAGAACTCCCCCAGCTGCAATATCACCGTTGCTGATGTCACTGACAAACTCCTTCACTCCCTTGCACAATACCAGGTAAATGATGAAAGATATGCTGCATCAAAGAACCATGAGCTCAATTGAACTTCACACCTTTTTCCCCCTACCTTCTGAGCTGTTCTAACTGGGCAATTATCACCCAATTAACTAAAAATGCCAAGCATGCAAATGCCTGATGAACTGCAAATTACTATGCAGTCTCAGTCATGCATCAGAATGTGCTATTTTATTTATTTATTTAATTTATTCTCACATTTTTCTTTTCCTCTCCTGTGTCCTAGTGGCTGCCAGATCTTACTCCTACTCCAGGAAAACTGTACAGTGAGTATGCCTCCATATGTCATTGGTTCCTAGTTCTGTATACAGTTTGAGGCATACTGAAGGTTATAGGAATTTTGGAAGGACATTCAAAACACTACAGATCTGAGAGGTTGTGTGTAGTGAGAGAAGTTCCCCATACTTCTCGGATGGTAGCTTTCTTTAATGTTTTACAAAATTAATTACATTCTCTGGTGAGCTAGTGTTCTTGCATGTCTACTTCTCTTTCTGGCCAGGTTGAATGCAGGCATGATAGTCATTCTGGTGGAGATGTGCACAATGACAAAGATCAGCATTTGGCACAGTGGTGGGAGAATGGACTAAGGATGTGGAAGTGCATGTGTGATCTGGACAACACATTGACAGGAATTGTGTATGCTGTGTAGTGATAATGTAGTGCTTCTTGAGGCCTGAGAGGTGTCTAGAAGTAGTGAGAACTTCATAAGAATAGCATCCAGAAGATAGGGCTCCTGCCAGAGTGGTTGCACTGTGGTTGTGTGTATGACAGTTGTGGTATTGACTTCTGGTGGGATCACTATGGACTGTGAACATCCTAGTTCATAGGGTACATTCTCTCTGAGAGGAAGGATACTTGCACAAACATTCACTAGCAATGACAAAGGCAATCACTCCATGACCACTCTGCTGTTCCATGTGCCTGACTGCCACATAAGCTACAACTGCATTTGTAGCCACCCTGTGCTGGACCAGACACACCCCCACTGGGTGGTATGAAGGAGATAGCCATATGAGACTTTTACCCACATGCCTATCCAACATGTCTATCAATCAGAAGATACCCTCAGCTATGTCACAGAAGGCTGCTCAGTACAGTTATCTACTCTGGTATGGTGCTGTAGGTATCTGCCTGTTCATGGATGACAGCTGTGCATCTCCATGGAGTAATGCTCATTGTGACATTTATTTCAGGTAATAAGCAGGAGCCACGCTATTGATAACCACCAGCCCACCACTTCCAACCTCTGTCCCATGTTGTCTAGAGGTGCCACTGCTCACTCAAGAACAATTCCAATGGGAATGATGTGCATGACTTATCCCTCCATGGGCTAAGAGATGGGGGCATGTTCCACAGGAAGCTTTGCTGTATCACTGGACATGGCTGATACTGTGCCCATCATAGTCGCTATTGCCAGATATGACACTGAGCTGTCAGACTGTGCTCATGTGAAGTCATCATCTTCATTATTTTCGAATGCAACATTGACATCTGGCATTCCATGTCCCATGGCAGAGGACCATATAGCCATAGTACCTGTGAAATCAGACAGGTAAACACCCATTGTCAAAAAGAGTAATTAATAGCAATCCAACTTCCATGTGAAAAAATATAAGTATAACTTCTGTGGTATACCCTCATGCTTGCATCCCAAATGTGCTGGTATAGGGCATGCAGTAGTGCTAAACGTCTCTGAGATTAATGCGCTACTACAGTGTGTTACTGACATAATGAAAAATCAACCTGGCGCATCCCAACACTGATTCATGATGGTGCATCTAGTTCTGCTCCCACATCCAAGCCTTAGCTAGGTGTCAGGCTTCTTTTGCTCTCACCAGACAGGGACATCAGGAACTCATCCATAGCAAAAGTGATGGTCTGTAATGGTGGACCATTCTCTCCTATGGAGTGACATGGACCTTGTTGCTGTCCTGTGGAATTACATTGGTGATCTTGTGATGGACTAGATAGGTTGACCTGTTATAACCACAGACTGAATTAACATCCAGCCCCAGTTCACTGCACATACATTCATGGAAGGCCAAGGCACTCTTGCCTATATTCATTATGTGCTGTTCATGTTCACAAAGGGCTTGCACTAGCACATTGATCTCTGCTTGTGGTGACTCTTCAAGGCACTTATGCTGTCTAGGTGCCATTTATCTATACGCAAATGTGGATATACACTTTATGGTCAGTGAGTGGGCACAAACAATGTGCAGCTCCATCTGCACTGGTCATGCACCCATGTGGCAGCTGCACAACCATAAGGTGACATGTCTACCATACTTCAGTGGTCTAATGGGAAGCACTGGGGCTTGACTATGCTGTGACACGCATCCTGTCAGTCCCCTACATTTTCCTATACCCAGAAAAACACATTCTGTTCTCCAAATATTCACCCCTACCACGTATCCATCGTGTATTGACTTACTTATTTGTTTTTGCATATTGAGCAAATATGGCATTGCTCAGCAGAGATTCATGTAGAGTTTAGAGACCAATGCATAGCAAAATTGAATGGTACAAATGGCTAAGAGGCGATCTCTGCTTGACTTACAAAGCCATGTCTGACCCAGCTCTGTTAGAAATGCTACATCTAAAGAAATACAAATCCCTCTGCACCATACGCTCCAGAGACCTCAACCTCATTACTAAAATCAACAGAACATGCTGGAGGGACAGGTTCATAACCCAGAGACTGCCCATGATCTGGAATAGACTTCCCATACATGTCAAGCAGAGCACCTCACTGGCCCCCTTCAAGAGAAGTCTTGATGAGTGGATGGGAAATAGAAAGTTCACCCCGGGGATCACTCCAGTGGCTCTACTTGATAGAGGCACTGGGAACTATCGTCGGGCAGCACGATGCCAGGGCACTTCTATGGGCTAGGCTTGTAAAGGCTCCATGGCCATTAGCCTATGAACATGTTGAGGCTTTGCTTTAAGTCTGGCTGTTGCCACGGATGATTAAGGAGATTAGCTTTTAGCAATCCACTTCCAATAGTCCAGGCTTTGATTTCCAAAGACTTTATTTCCTACTGTGTGACTCTGAGTAAGTCACTTAATTAGACAGTGCTTTGGAGTAACTGGGAATCTGGGCTGTGCTCATTAATGGTCTCCTGGCCTGCATACTACCAACGAACATATTTCCAGACCAAATTAAAAGGTTTGAAATATAGCATAAAAATGCTAATCAAACAAAACAGACAATAACATGACATAGTACCATATATCTCCCTGTCTCTCATAAAACCTTTGATTTCCTGGCAAAATCCCTGAAGTTTAGAGTCAGTCAGTAATGCCAGATATTACATTTTTATACTTATTGTTCAGGAAATGCATATTAATACAAACCATATAATTCTTTTAACTTTTTAAGTGAATTAGTCATTTTTAAAAACTGTCCTTGATTTTGAACATTTCTCCCCCATTATGTTTGGCTTTGTGCAGAATTTGTCAGCAAAGAAGTTGAGAGATATATATATAGTACTAAAATATACAGAATATCACTTGAGGAAGATGCTTACACTACTGAGGTGTTGAGTACTTACAGAAGGCATTTTTGTAAAGGTGTGTATAGCCATAGATAATTTTGCATATATATATATATATATATATATATATATATATATATATACACATACATACAGAGACATGCGGTGTATGTTACTCTTAATATATTTACTTAAGCTGTACTGACAACAGCACAGGCATTTTCCCTCTCATCCATAACAGCCTTACTTTGAGGTGTGCTTCGTGCCACAGAACTGTAGGAGAATGCTGTGACAGCTTTACTTAATGACAGAACTGAAGGAGAACACTGTGACAGCTTTACTTAAGGGCAGAACTGAAGGAAAACACTGTAACAGCTTTACTTTGTAGTAGTGCACCAATTATACTGTCAAGTGAGCACTTGAGTTTTTTCGGTTGTTGTAATGTATGGGAAGTAACTCTTGATTATGCCTGTTTTTTTCTGAACATTGCTGAATTTTGCATTATAGAACTGCGGTGGTGGTGCTGCGGTAGCGTTGTCGCCTCACAGTTAGATGTTGCCCGTTCGATTCTCAGTTAGAGCGTCTTCTGTGTGGCGACATGCGTGAATGGGCATTCCTTCATTGAAGGTTGTGCGTTAGGCCTGGCAAGCCAGCACGTAAAAATCTACTGCCAATCATTAGCGGACCGGAGTTCCGCTGTGGCGACTCCTAACCGGGAAAAGCCGAAAGACACAGCAGCAGCTGAATTTTGCATTATGTTTTTACCTTGGGTCTCTTCTGGCAAGTTTTACTGTCCTATAAATAATTGAGGATCGCAATCAATAATGCCAAGCATTACAATTTCATAACATTTATTCTTCAGAAAATGCATGTAGACATCTAAACACCTTCATCTATTCTCAATCTAAATGAATTAGTAATACTTATAAATTACCATGATTTTTTAGTATTTTGACCTTATTACTTTTGGAACTGAAGTTGTGAAGTATGCTGTGGGGTACTTATGGCTTCACTGTTTCTGCTGCAGAACTGAAGGACAGTACAGTGGCTTAGATTCTGATAAGTACTGAATTGATTTTTAATGGCTTTTAATTTTTTTTTCCAGTTGTTGATACTTTTACCGTTTATTTCATTTCCTTAATATCTTCCTGCTATCCTTTAATAAACTACCACAAGCGATGTAATACTTCATTGTCATTTTTGGATCTGAGTGCTCTCAGATTGTTCAGCCCTAATCGAATTTCCAAACTATGCTGATGTGTATGGACAACCAGTTAGGTGAAGTATTACAGTAGAGAGTCGATTATCCAAACTAATTGGGAGCTAGTGTACTTTGGATAATCCAACTGTTCTGATAATCAAACATACATTGAACTGGATAAAAAACTTCTAATATCTTGTTTTTCCTGCATGCAGGGAATACACTTTTTAACTATTTGGCGATTCCGGGGACAATAAAGAATATTTTTCACATGAGTGGGCTACTAGCTCAAAAAACACACACAAGTGAATAAATATAACATTTACATATTCAGATTTTATTATTTTTCCTACCCGAACACTTTGAAGGGCTGTGTTTGGATAATTGACTTTCAGATAATTGACTCTCTACCATAGATATTTAATTGTATTTTCAATATGTTTGGTCTGTAACAAGCTTGGAGTGGTGCCAAACTGATTCATACTGCATTTGATTAGTTGCTTCTTTTCCTCTCCATTTGAACCCATGTCTCATTTTCCAGGACTTTTTGGTTCAGTAAAAATACTCAAAGAAAAAAAAATAAATAGATTATCAGAATCCCCACCCCTTTTTAACATACAACCAGGAGCGGCCTTAAGTCAACTGGTGCCCTAGGCAAAAGGGCTTGACGGCACCCCCCCCCTCACACCACCTGGTGCTCCCATCCTGGTCTTCCTACACCAAATAAATACTGGAAAAGCACCCCTGCTAGAGCAACGCCCTAGGCGGCTGCCTAGTTGGCCTGTGCCTAGGGCTGGCTATGCATACAACAAACACACAAAACTATTTAAACTGTCCAAAAATACGTTTACTCCTCCAGAAAGGAGCAGTTGCCCCAAAACAGACAGCTACACCCATAGGCATTACATATTTTAAAGTTAGGTGAAGTCATGGTGAAAATGCATGTTAGCATCTGTGTTCCCACTTGCGCAGATGTCAGTCCTTGTCCTAGTTGTATTCCTGGGGTGGGAAAAGCAACTTGTATGCTATCAGTAAATTTTAACTTTTAGCCTTAAGAAAAAATGCACTGGCTACATTAAATAAACTAAATTGTGCACTGTTATATTTAACATATTGAATTACTCAGGCTGCTGAGTAGGTAACTACTTGCATACTACAATTGTTAAAGAAAATTATATTGCCTTGTTGTCTAAAAATCATTCTTGGTTAAGGCAAGCTGCTACTAAAAAACAGTGCCAGTTCTTACTTAAATGCAATGCATGATAAGATGTCCATCATGCTCATCACTGCTGCAGTAGCCTTAGCTATATGGGTAATACCCTGCTAAGGATGTAGCAGCCAGCCAGCTTCCAAAGCTTCCAGGGCACCTTCCACATGCCCAACTCATTAGTCATCTTAAGCGGAGCTGAAGAAAAAGAGTGGTTTGGGCATCAAACCCCTCACAGCTTTCCCGTAGGTGAAGAGCACTCCTCTTGCAGACATTTGAGGAGCTACAGTTGGCTAATGCTTTCCTTTGCTGGGCGGATAAGTTCCCTTCGGGAAAAAAAATATTTTATGATTGAAACCAAACTTGTTCTGTAAAAGTAAATATTTTATGCTGGGAAACATGTTTTTAGAGACTGTAACATGACTTTTAGAAACTTTTAAACAGAAGTTACTTTTTACTACTGTGGAAAAAACTGTTAAAACTAACACAAAAACTGTTTTATTCTTTGGTAAAAGTTGTTATTTTACTTTTAGGGGCTGGGATAGAGTAATTTTCACGGTGTTTTTTTAGTGGAAAAAGTGTCTTTTTTGGTACTTAACTGTTTTACCGACTACTGCAGCCAGACTTCTCCAGTAATCAGGCATTTTTTTTTCAGTTTTTCCATGGAATGACATACTGGTTCCTCAGGTCTTCCTTTTTCCAGTCACAAAAAGAATAAAATGAATTAACAGCCTTTGCCACCACAGCAGTCTACTAAAGTGTAGTGTATTTATTGGGCTTAGCATAGGGTTTAGTACAGGCTATTTACCCTTCCAGTGATAATGTTTCTGCCAAAAGAAAAAAAGTGATTCTTCATTTTCTAAACAGGTTCAAGATTTTGAACCACAAAATATTGTAAAGAGGAAACTTCCATTTTTTTCTCCTCAAGTTTCTGATTCAGATTCTCAGGACAGTGTGGTTTCTGTCAGTCACTTTGAAGGATTCTTTTTTTTTCTGAAACTATTTTCCAGAATGAATCTGTTGTTTCAGTGAGAACAAAATGATATTTCACTGTCTCTGGAAAATATTATGATTTTCCACAACTGGAATTTCCTGAACCTACACCAGTCCCTCCTGTTCTTTCAGCATTAGAATTTCAGGCAGTTACAGACCCATGAGCATGACTGCTGTCATATGCAAAACCATGGAAAGACTTATCACGGAACTAATCAATAAGGACATAGGGAACCTCCAAACACTGGACCTTTTTCAGTTTGGCTTCAACAAATACAGGTCATGCTTACTCAACTAGGTGAGTTTTTTGGAAAACGTCACCAAAATGAAAGTAAAATGGTACACACTGCATACCATGACTGGCAAATAGGGTTGCCACCCCTCTGTTTTTTTTCCAGACTATCCAGAAATCAAATTGATTCTCCAGTAGTCCAGAAAACACTGTACAAACTCCGGTATTCTGTTTCAAAAAGGGAACAGACTATCGGAGTTTGTAAATCGGCTGATTTATCATGCTTTTTTACAGAAAAACATAGTAAATCAGCCAAAAGCAGGTAGCAGGAATGGAAAAAGAGGGCGTTCCGTGCTTGGTGGTGTCATCGTGACATCACAAAATGGGCGGAATGTGGGCGGGAGAGGGGGTGGGACAGGCGGGGTTACTGGTGACGCAGGGGGTGTGGCTTTACTCCGGTTTTAGCCACGACGAAAGGTGGCAACACTACTGGCAAAAGCTTTTGACACAATCCCCACTCAGGCATAGTAGGAAAGGTTAATGAACTATGAATAAACCCCTGTGTCAACCAACCGGCTCACAGATAGGATACATGAGATCAAAACAGGGGAAGCTACCTCCACAAAGAGACCAGTCACCAGTGGACTCCCCCAGGATGCAGTGCTGAGAACTGTCCTGTTTGGAATTCACTTCTCAAAAGTAAAAGCCAATACCAAAGGGCTCTGGCTAAGTTTGCAGGTGACTGTAAGCTAGGAGCAGGGAGCAATCATTAAATCTCCAAATGACTTTGCCATCTTGCAGGAAGGTTTGTCTGAAATAAGTAACTGGTGCCAGAATCATGGACTGAAACTAAGTGCCAAAAATTCGTTACTGTATACTTTGGGGTGACATCTACCTCAGGAATACTACCAGATTGACAATATGCCCCTAAGAGTTGATCCAACTGTTTGGGATTTGGGAACTTATGTGGACAATGACCTAACTTTCAACCAACTTTGCCTTTTTTAGGCGGTGTTCCAAAGACCAAATTACCGCTGTAACAGCTATAAATAAATGCAATCTGAGGATCATGCTGCTCAATGCTAGAAGTCTAAATCTCAAGATGCACTCGCTCAAAGCACTCCTCAAAATGGAGAACATCGACATTTGTGCTATAACGGAGACCTGGTTTAAAGCAGCAGAAAGCACCCCTGGGCTACCAGGCTATACCTCATTCCACACCTTTCGGCCCCAGGAAATGAACCGAAGCTCCAAAGGTGGTGGCTTCTCCATATTCATAAAGGATATGCACACCTCCAGACTAGTAGTCCAGCATAATGCATCAGAGATACTTCTGGTACAACTAATAGTGGGTAAGATGGCAATGCAGGTCATAGCCTGCTACAGGTCCCCAACCATGTCCCAAGACTCTCACGCCACATTCCTAAGCACTCTGGAAACTATTAGGGTCCAACCCAACACTCTCATATTGGGTGATTTCAACTACCCCTCCATCAACTGGGAAAAATACTCATGCACCAATACACTTGCCCAATGCTTCCTGGAATTCATCAATTCCAATGCGCTGGACCAGCTCATTCTGAACCCCACTAGAGGAAGCAACATCCTTGACCTGGTTATTACTAACATGGGCAACCGTTGCTCAACACCAATAGTCAATTTCTCCCTGGTTAGATCTGACCACAAACTAATTACCATGGAAATCCACATCTCACCCACACCACCAGCAAAGGTAACCACCATGAAAAACTTCTCCAAAGCTGACTTTGGGCTCCTAAAAATTGAGGTGGCTAACTTCACGGCACCCATGCAAATGGAAAATAGGTGTATGATCACCGAATCATACACCAATGCACTGTACGAACATGGACATAAATGCATGGAACTAGCCATACCCAACAGAACCAAGACGCTCTCCTCCAAAACATAAAGCCAATCTGGTTGTCCCCTGACATTAACAAACTCAACAACAGAAGGAAGAAACTGTTACAGAAAAAGGTGAAGTCCCAAGACTGGAAAAAAATCCCTTATTAGCCTCAACAAAAAGTTGAGATCCCCTATCAAAACCTGTAAAGCTAGCTATGAAGGTAGAACTGCAGCAGACACTAAAAACAACCACAAAGCCTTCTACAGTTATATCAAGAATCTCCACGGCAATACCAAGATTTGCTCTGAGTTACTGCACAATGATACTTCCTATACTGAGCCAACAGATATTGCCAACATATTGGCTGGCAGATTCAGTGCCAACTTTACCCCTCTCCCCCCCCCAAAGGGCCAATTACAATACTGGAAGAATGCCAGGCACCTAGCATTACTGCAGCACAGGTTAAAGCTGCATTGTCCAAGGCCAAGAATACAGCTTCCATGGGACCTGACAATATCCCTGGCTGTGTTCTGCATGAACTACAAAGTGAACTGACACCACACCTGTGTGCCCTGATCAATCACAAACTCACCTCAGGCTTTGTCCTTACAGAATGGCGTGCTGCTACAGTCATCCCTGTCCATAAAGGGGAAGCAACTACAGACCCTGGGAATTATAGCCCCATTAGCCTGATGAGTCTGATATGTAAGGCTATGGAGTGCATCATCATGGAAATAATTAACAAGGATAAAGGGAATCTACAAACTCTGGATCCCATGCAATTTGGTTTTGTGAAGGGTAGATCATGCCTACTCAACCTGGTTGACTTCTTTGACTCAGTCAGGAAAGCTGTGGATGAGGGCAAGGCAGTTCATACAGCCTATCTTGATCTGGGCAAGGCCTTTGATACCATTCCCCACTCAGGAATTATTGACAGACTCACCAAACTAGGCATAAACCCCTATATCACTAGGTGGGTTGCAAATTGGCTCACAGATAGAACCTACAGTATGAAAGTAGCAGACTCCAAGTCAGACTGCCGACCAGTCACGAGTGGAGTCCCACAGGGATCAATCCTGGGTCCTCTCCTGTTTGGCATTTACTTCTCAGAAGTCCAGGCCAACACGGAGGGACTCTGGCTGACCAAGTTCACTAACGATTGCAAGCTGGGAGCCATTATTAACTCCCCAAGTGATGTAGACATCCTACAGAAAGGCCTCACTGAGACCGACGACTGGTGTCTAAACCATGGTCTTAAGCTTAATATCAAAAAATGCATCGTCATTCCCTTTGGGAAAAACTCAGTTCCCACTAATTACCATATTGATGGTACCCCACTCAACACTGAAGGCATTATAAGAGATCTGGGGACACAGGTTGACAGCAACCTCTCCTTCAACCACCACATTGCCACTGTGGTCAGAAAGTCCTTCTATGTGGCACATCTCATTACCAAGGGTTTTGCATCCAGGAAGAAAGAGGTCATCATTTCTCTCTACTCTTCCCTCATTAGATCACTCATGGAGTATAATGCCCCATTTGGCATGTACCTCACTAAACACCTGCAACAGCTGGAAAGGCCACAGAAGTACCTCATGAAGAGGATCCTAGGCCTTAAACACATGCCCTACATAGACAGACTCAAAAAACCTCCGCTTTTCTCTGTCTCATATCGTCTATTAAGAGGCGATCTCTGCTTGACTTACAAAGCCATGTCTGACCCAGCCCTGTTAGAAATGTTACACCTAAAGAAATCCCAATCCCTCCACACCACATGCTCCAGGGTCCTCAACCTCATTACCACAATCAGCAGAACATGTGGAGGGACAGGTTCATAACCCAGAAGACTGCCCATGCTCTGGGATAGACTTCCCATACATGTCAAGCAGAGGACCTCACTGGCCCTTTTCAACAGAAATCTTGACAAGTGGATGGGAAATAGGAAGTTCACCCCGGGGATCACTCCAGTGGCTCTACATGATAGAGGCACTGGGAACTAATGGTGGCATGATGCCAGGGCACTTCTATGGGCTAGGCTTGCAAAGGCTCCAGGGCCATTGGTCTAGTACACACCTATGAACATAATGTTCATCATGTTCTCAAGAGAGGCAAACAGAAACTTTAGCATATGAGCTTGACAACTGAGAACTCTAAAAATAAGTGTTGCAGAAAAATACACTTTCCCCCCAACCTATCAAATGCTTTCTCATTCTTGTCAGAAGGGGAGGGATTGGCATGAACCAGATGTTAGCAGCAGATGGGTTCACTTGAGAAGAAATTACTGCTGGGTCTGATCTGGCAGTTAGAATATAAAATATTATAAGCTAGAGGAACTTAATACATCTGCATCTGCTTTCTTGGGGAAACTAGGCTGGCTGCCATGCAAGTTACAGGCTGTAACCTCATACACAATATAGGAGATTTAGGATTTTTGCAAATGTTTGCATAGATATTTTTATACCCCATGTAGAGTCCAGAGAATTTTTCCTCCGGTAGACAACAAATGTTGGAGGTGTGATGGGGAAGAAAGAGGTAATTGGGAACATATTTTCTGGGAGTGTAATGAATTGGCAGACTTTAAAGATTCCCTGCTGACGGCTCAGTTGGAGATACTGGGTCAGCAATTTGGTGTAACTGGGGAAATGATTTTCTGAGCTATGATACAGAATCACAATTGCCTAGACCTTATAAGGCCTTGCTGAGTCTAATTATGGTGGCTGCCAAAAAAAGCAATTACTAGAAAATAGAAGTCAAAGTCTAAACCAAGTGTATTTGAAGTAGTGAATATAATAACAGAGATAAAACAACTGGAATTGGGATCTTTAAAAAAAAGAGTAAGAGAAAATTACATAGGAAAACATTAAAACTGTGGGAACAATGCATACAGGGGAGGAATGAGGTTTAAAGGAAGTCAGGATTTGAATGAGACGTAATGTTTGACTGATAACTCTTGGGTAAGATTATAAATGATGTATAATGTTTGCAACTAGGATTATGTCAATATGGATTATGAAGTAAAATGCTTGCAGTTGGGATTACGTCAATATGTTTTTTTTTCATTTATATAAATGTATGATTGCCTATGTCATAAGTGATAATTTAATAAAAATGTTTATTTAAAAAAAAAAGCTTTTCTTCTGCAAGAAACAGATCTGTATTTAGATCTATCCCTGAGTTTTTCAACACAGACTACTCTCAACAAGGGGATTCTTCAGGATTCTAGGTCTCATGGCACTTACGATTTTCATGATGCCAGTAGCAAGACTCCACATGAGAAAAATTAACTGATACCTAAAATCTTTATGGTCCTAACATCAACATCCCCTAATGGTCCATATTTGAGATTTGGGTTTTGTGAGAAGGTACATTCTTTGATGGAGAGACCAACTTTATCAGAATCCATCTCACATTTTCTCCCTGTGCCAGCACAGTCTGTAACAACAGACACAAAAGACCTTGTTTGGGAAGCACTGACTATGAGGTCAATACTCTCAATTATCTATGGTCTCCAGAAGTGTTTACAGACAACATTGGAGTGATTGATATCATATTAATCTTATCATCTGAGCATATTAACCATGACAGCCTGGGATATAGCTTTTTAGCACAATCTTACTCTACAGACATCTCACATATCATCAGAGCAAAATTATGTGACATTCAAGCTGAGCTGGACCAGGACAGACCCTCACAAATGCAACTGAATTTGGTATCTTCCAAGAATTGATCCAAATGTAGGAAACACCTCACATAGATCTTTTTGCCTCCACTCACAACAATCAGCTGTCAAACTTTTGCTCCAGGACTCCATGCAAGAAGGCCTAGAAAATGGATGCATTTTATCTTCCTTGGACAAGAATGCTCTTGTATGCCTTTCTACCATTTCACTAATATCCAGTCATTCTAAAGATTTAGAAGCACTATCCAAAGATCATTGAGGTGACTCCCTTCTGCCCCAGGCAACAGCGGTTCTCCCTTCTGTTGGAAATGATCAGGGGCCATTACCAAAAAATTCCTCACAGAATGGATCTAATCATACAAGATTGTGTAAGTCCAATATATCCTGACCCCACACACCTGCAAATGACGGTCTTGATGACAGAATCTTAATACCTTTTAGATATTTTTTTTTCTAAGGATGTGCAGCAGGTATGCATGAAACCTTGCAATTAAAACACCATATATTAGTAAATGAAAAGTTTTTCTAGCTGATGTCAAGAAAAGAACCAGCCCCCATTCAGGTGTCCATGGATCCTCCTTTTTCAGTGCAATCTCATGTGAAAAAGTTTTTTTTTGAAAGGAGTTTTGCATACCAAACCTCCTAGGAAACAGGTGGCTTGTCCTCGGAATCTAAATTTTTGCCTCAGAAAAAACTGCTGCTACATTTTAATTAGCTCATCAGGCTGACTTGAGGGTTTAATGTGGAAAACAGGTTTTACTTATTGCTTTGAGCTCTGCAAGAAGAGTATCTGAGTTGCAAGCTCTTATGGTGTGTCAACCTTATCTCATTTTCCACAAAGATAGTTTCCTTAAAAATTAATCATTCATTTATGTCTGAAGTAGTGTTTGTTTTCTTTGAACAAAGCTGTCCATCTCCCTGTCTTCTTTCCAGAAAAAAATGAAGGAGAAAAGATGCTCCATATATTGGATGTCCACAGACAATTCGGGTACTATCTTGAAAGAATAAAATATTTCTTGTGAAGGTATGAAAAAAATGACAACCTATATCAAAACAGACTGTTTCCAAGTGGTTGTATCATACTATTACCTTCTGTCATAGCCACCCCTACAAGACAGTTCCAAGCAGGGTCAAGGCTTGTTTTCCAAGGGACTATCCATCATATGTGGATTTTTGGAAAGGGTTGTATTCTAGAAGTACAACTTGGTTATCTGTGCACACTTTTTTCAAAGCACTATTAACTAGATTCCATCTTCTTTTATAAGATGGGATTTGGTAGGACCATTATCCAGCTGCTGCTCCTAGACCCTCATCCTTCCTCCCCGCAGTCAGTCTAAGCTACGGTAATCTAACCATAGAGCTAAGGCTGCTGCAGCAGTGATCCATATGATGAACATAGTGCAGCTGTGTAAGTAAACTTACCATAAAAATAGATATTTGAATGATCACTGCTGGTGTAACTGCTCCCTCCCTCCATCTCCTTATTTTTGTAGGTCTTTGTTGCCAGGATGAAGACCTTTAATTTTGTTTTCCTAGCATTGTCTTTGTCAGGGCTTTCATGTCTCTCTCTCTCTCTCTCTCTCTCTCTGTCTCTCTCTATTGTCATGAAAGCTGTGAAGGGCTTGGCTCCCAAACCTTACTATATAGCCAGCTTAACTTGAGCTAACAGTTTGGGCATGTGGAAGGTGCCCTGAATCTTTGGAAGCTGACTGGCTGTTATACCCTTAGGAAGGATATACCCCATATAGTTTAGGCTATGGCAGCAGTGATTGTTCAAACATTTACTGTTATGGCAAACTTCTTCCTTTCCTTTGAAAATAGCCAAGGGCAATTACCACAAGCTTCTTTACAGAATAGATTTACTCAAACAAGACAGGAGTTGTTGACTTCATCAACTAACTTCCTGGACGATAACATTTCAGTACCCTTTATGCACATTTTTTCTGAAGATGTGCAGCAGGTATTAAAGTGAAATAAACCTTCTACTACAAAATCATGTCTGGGTAAGTGGAAAAGATTTTCTGGTTTGGTACCATGACAAGAACCAGGACCACTTTAAGGGTTAGTCTCTTTGGTTCTGCAGTATTTATGTGAGTAATGATCCTCTGGCTTTCCTACTCTTTTTATCAGGATTCAACTTTAGGTCATCTCTGCTTGTCTGCCCTTAGATTCCCCCCAATTTTCTATCTTACCTCAAGCGAAACAGTTTTTGAAAGTAATTTTATATATCTCTCCACTTAAAAGGTAGGTGGCTACTTCTTGAGATTTTATTTTTGTACTGGAAAAACGTTTGAACCTGCTTATGAGGCTATTTGCAGATCTTATTTGGAAAACAGTGTTACTCATTTCTCCAACTTCGCCAAGATGAGTGTATGACTTGCAAGCTGTTATGGTAAGTCATCCCTATCTCGTTTCACAGAGATAGAAAGGAAAGATTTGTTGTCAATGTTACCCGTTGTAAAATTGTTTCAGAGTTTACATTAACTCTGGTAATTCATTTCCCTGTTTTCTTCCCAGAACCAAAAAAAAAATGTGGGAGAAAGAATTTTATACAACGTGGACATTCACAGGCAACTCAGATGCTACACTGACAGGACAAAAAATCTTACCTTCAGGACTTCTGATCAACTGTATATTTTCTCTGAATTTAAGAAATAGGGACAATCAGTCTCACAACAATTTCTAAAATGCTACTGCTTTTTGTTATTCTCACCATAATAATACACTTCTAGGAAAAGTCAGGTCCCACTCAACAAAGGCTCTGGCTACTTCTGTGGCTTTTTGGAAAGGAGTACACTGTAGAAATATACTAGTGGCAGCAACATGGTCACTTGTAAACATGTCTACTGAGCAGTGCAAACTGGATTCCTTCTGTAGGTCCAGAGCAGGCTTTGTTAGGACTATTCTTCAGGAGCTCCTGGACCACGATCCTTCCTTTTTCCTTTCTTTCTTTCTAAGCTCTAGTATTCATCTCACATAGCTTAGGGTACTGCAACAGTGATCTAATGATGACTGTAGTACAGTTGTGTAAGTCAGCATAGCATAACAGTCAATGTACGAGTATATCACTGTTGCAGTAGCTGCACCTTCCTTCCCATCTCCCTCTTTCTTGCTATCTTTAAGCCAGGGTGTGGGATTTTTATTATTACTATTCTATCTGGCAATGCTCTAGCCTCCTTCTTCTATGGCAAGAAAGCTCTCAAATTCTGGCACCCTATTCACTGATTTTATCCTGCTCTCCTCAAGCTGTACAGTGGTTGGGCACACTGAAGACTAAGGCTTTGGAAGCTGGCCAGCTGGTCCATTCCATCCTTGTATAATACATCGCCACTTGGTTAGAATGTGTTTTAAATTTGTAGTTTGGAACAGTCTTCTAGTAAGCAATGAAACAATATGTATGAACCAATAATGACAAACCTGCCCATTTCAGAAAATGTCAACCATAAAAGGTCACTCAAACTTCTGTCATTACAATCCACTAATATCAGTAAATATGCAAAATCTCTGCAGAAGTAGACATCTAAATAATTCCACATTAAAGGGATCTGTAACTAATGAAGAGGTTGCTGCTAGCAAACAACTTTATATTTCATTTTTCATCTACAAATAAGTGCCTGTTGCCCTTGAAGAATAAATTGGCTATGCTGCATTAAAAAAAAATGATAAGATAGTAATTTTGCAATGGGGAATGGATGGCAAACTGATATCAGAAACATAGTTACTAGGTAACTCCTCCAAAGGAGGACATTCACAGGACTGCAGCATCCACTCCCTTTGAAGTACAACACAGTACAGTATCAGCGATCCATCTGCATACTGTGGGAGTTGAACACACAGCCTTCTGCATCAAATGCAAGTATACTACCTGTTGTGCTACTAACAATACAAATGACTTAGCATAAGTAGCACTAAACTTCTCTTCCCCTGAAGCTCTCAGCTCCTTGTAAAATCTATTTGACACTCAACTAAATATCTCAAATTCACAGCACAGGAAATCTGGAAAAAGCCAAGATTTATTTTGGGGGGGGGGGGGGGGTAAAGGCCCAAAACCAGGGACACATATTAAATATTGCTTGTATAATCTTAGAAAGTTGCTAAGAGAAGGTGTTTTGTGTTGCCATGTGTTTCCTGAAAGATAGGAAGACTGAAACTTAAAGGGCTATCATTCTTTAGTGAATTCAGTTCTCCCTCATGTAACAGAATACACACACACACACACACACACACACACACACACACACACACACACACATACACACACATACACACACACACACACACTCCTGTAACATAGAGCAATAAGAGAACAAGAACAGCTAGTTTAGTTAGTTTAACTTCACTGCGTGAATCCACATTATTGTGAAAACTCCACTTCATGAATTTTTTCCTACAGGTCTTGCAGCTGTAAACGTTTGTAGAGGGGGGGCTCCCCCTCACCCTGGCTCTATGGTTCCGGCACCCATGAGTCCTTAGCAGAATGGCCCATATAGTTCAGGCTAATGCAACACTTCAAACATCTGCTGTTATAATAACTTACGCAACTGTATTTTTTAATAGGCTCTGTTTCTTTGCAGATACAAATGTAGCTGCTGGTTGCACTGCAAACAGCTTTTGGTATGTATATATTTTGACTGAACCTTGCAGTTTACATTTTCTAAAATATAAGACACTTCTATTCAAACAGTGGGGATATTTATCTGACTTTTCTTTGCAACCTGTTCAAACTGCCTCTAAAAGACTGGTGTAAAGTTTCTTTAATGCCTATGTGATTTCTTTATTTAACCATGGTTTTTATTTTCATTCCTCTTACTGCTAAAGTGTTCGGCTTGTTCTCATATTTGTCCTGCTTTCAAACAAATTCTGCTCTTCTCTGCATTATATTTAGTGTGCTAAACTGCAGCACATAGTTGTATGCTTTTCTTATGCACATGTATTCATTATTTGGGGAATATTTTGAGTCACTTAGTAACTTGCCTGGAAGCTAGTAACATCCCCAAATGAGTTTGGCAATTTTAGGAGTTCTGTCTAGTTTTGACATTACTTGTGGCCTGCATATTCATTCTATTTTTTCAATATTGGTTAATTTTACTTTGCTCTTTGGCTTGATGTATCATTTCATCTACATCTGTGGAATTTTAATCTGTTAGTTTATCTGGCACTGATAACCATTTACATTTAGGTTCATAGGTGTGTACTAGGCTAATGGCCCTGGAGCCTTTACAAGCCTAGCCCAAATAAATTGTCCTGGCACCGTGCCACCTGATGTTAGTTCACAGCACCTCTATCCAGTGATCCCTGGGGTGAACTTTCTGTTACCCATCCACTCATCAAGATTCCTCTTGAAGAGGGCCAGCAAGGTGCTCTGCTTGACATGAATGGGAAACTTATTCCAGAGTATGGACAGTCTTTGGGAGATGAACCTGTCCTTCCAGCATGTTCTGTTAATTGTGGCAATGAGGTTGTGATCTCTGGAGAGTGTGGTACGGGGGGGGGGGATTGGGATTTTTATAGGTGTAGTATTTCAAGTAGGGCTGGGCTGGACATGCCTTTGTAAGTCAAGCAGAGATCACCTCTAAGTAGAATATAAGAGACTAAGAACAGCTGAAGTTTCTTGAGTCTGTTCATGTAAGAAGTGTTTAAGGCCTAGGATCCTTTTTGTGAGATACTTTTGTGGCCTCTCCAGATGTTGTAGGTGTCTGGTCAGGTACATTGCAAACGGGACATTATATTCGATGATCGGTCTAATGAAGAATGAATAGAGAGGGATGATGACCTCTTTCTTTCTGGATGCAAAACCTTTGGTTATAAGATGTGCCACGTAGAAAGACTTTCTGACTACAATGGCAATGTGGTGGTCGAAGGTATGGTGGCTGTCAACCTGGGTGCCCAGATCTCTTATGGCCCCTTCAGTGTTTAGTGGGCTCCCATCGATGTGGTAATTCGTGGGAACTGAGTTTTTTCCAAAGGGAATGATAACGCATTTTTGGCGTTAAGCTTAACGCCATGGTTCTGACACCAGTCATTGGTCTCAGAGAGGCCCTTTTGTAGGATGTCTGCATCACTTAGGGAGTTGATAATTACTCCTAACTTGGAGCCATCAGCGATCTTGGTCAGCCAGAGTCCATCTGTGTTGGCCTTGGCTTCTGAGAAGTAGATGCCAAACAGGAGAGGGCCTAGGACTGAGCCCTGTGGGACTCCACTTGTGACTGGTCGACAGTCTGACTTGGATTCCGCAACTTTCACTCTGTGAGTCCTGTCTGTGAGTCAATTTGCAACCCACCTAGTGATATAAGGATTGATGTCTAGTCTGGTGAATTTATCAATGATACGCGAGTGGGGAATGGTATCAAAGGCCTTGGCCAGGTCGAGGTAGGCTGTATGCACTGCCGTACCCTCATCCACAACCTTGGTGACTGCCTCAAAGAAGTCAACCAGGTTCAGCAGGCAGGATCTCCACATGACAAAGCCAAACTGTGTGGGGTCAAGAGTTTGGAGATTACCTATATCTTTGTTAAGCAGGTCCACGATGATGCGCTCCATAGCTTTGCATACCAGACACATCAGGCTAATGGGGCAATAGTTCACAGGGTCTGTAGCTGCTCCCCCTTTATGGAGAGGATGACTGTAGCAGTGTGTCATTCGTTAGGGACAAAGATTGAGGTAAGGCCCTAATTGAACCAGTTCATTTTGTAGGTCATGTAGGATGCAGTCAGGTATATTATCAGGTCCCATGGATGCTGTATTCTTGGCTTTGGACAATGCAGCCTTTACCTGTGCTGCAGAAATGGTGGGTACCAGGCTTTCTTCTGGTTCTGTGATAGGGCCTTTGGGGGGGGAGGTAAAGCTAGCACTGAATCTGTCAGCCAGTATGTTGGCTATATCTGTTGGCTCAGTATAGGAGGTACCATTGTGCAATAACTCAGAGCAAATCTGGGTATTGTCTTGGAGGTTCTTGATATAGCTATAGAAGGCTTTGTGGTTTGTTTTGGTGTCAGCTGCAATTCTGCCTTCATAGCTGGCTTTAGAGGATTTGATAAGGGAATCTCAAATTTTGTTGAGTCTGATAAGGGAGTTTTTCCAGTCATGTGACTTCATTTTTTTCTGCAAAAGTTTCTTCTTTCTATTGTAGAGTTTATTGATAGCTGGGGCCCACCAGATTGGCTTCCTTTTTTTGGAGGAGAGTGTCTTGGTTCTGTTTGGTATGGCAAAATCCATGCATTTGTTTACGTGCTCGTATAGTGCATTGGTGTATGATTTGGCAGTCATGCAGCTATTTTCCATTGGCATAGTTGCCGAGAAGTTAGCCACCTCTGTTTTCAGGAGCCCAGTCAGCTTTGGAGAAGTTTTTCAGGGTGGTCACTTTAGCAGGGGGTGTAGGTGAGATGGAGCTTTCATAGGTTCATAGGTAGGTACTAGGCTATTGGCCCTAGGGCCTATATAAGCCTAGCCAAAAAGGTACCCTGGCTTTTGCCACCCAAGAAAATTATTTTCCTGTGCCCCTGTAGAGCAGAGCCACAGAAGTGATCCCCGGGGTGAATATCCTATCTCCCATCCAGTCATCAAGATTTTTCTTGAAGAGTGCTAATGAGGAACTTTGTTTGATATAGATAGGTAGTTTCTTCCAGAGTATGGGAAGTCTCTGGGACAGGAATCTATCCCTCCAGCATGTTCTGCTTATTGTGGTGACAAGGTTTAGGTTCCTAGAGAGTGTAGCTCGGAGGGATTGGGATTTCTTTAAGTGGAGCATGTCCAACAGCTCTGGGTTTGACATAGCATTGTATGTTAGGCAGAGACTGCCTCTGTGTAGGTGATATGCAATGGAGTAAAGCTGGAGTTTTTTTGAGATGGTCTGCACAGGGCATCTGTTTGAGGCTGGTAATCCTCTTTGTGAGGTATTTCTGTGGCCTTTCCAGTTGTTGTAGATGTCTTGTGAGGTACATACCATGGTGATCAGTTTGTGGTTGGATTTAACCAGGGAGGAATTGACTATAGGTATGGAGTAACGGTCTACCATGTTGATGATAACCAGGTCGAGGATGTTGCTTCCTCTAGTGGGGGTCAGAATGAGCTGATCCAGGGCATTAGAACTGATAAATTCCAGGAAGCACTGGGCCTGTACATTGGTACTTAAATAGTTTTCTCAGTTGATGGAAGAGTAGTTTAAGTCATTCATTCAGTCAGTCAGTCATTGGGGTGGACCTTGATAGATTCCAGGGTGCTTAGGAACTTGGAGTGAGAGTCTAGGGACATGGCTGGGGCTCTGTAAAAGGCTATGACTTATATCGCCATTTTACCCAGTGTTAGTTGTACCTGAAGTATCTCAGATGCAGTATGCTGGGCTACCAGTCTAGAGGTGTGTGTGTATCCTTTATGAATATGGAGACACCACCGCCTTTGGAGCTTCCAGACGTATTCTGGGGCCGAAAGGTATGGAATGGGTTGTAGCCTGGGAGTGCAGGGGTGCTTTCTGCCTCTTTAAACCAGGTCTCCGTTACAGCGCAGATGTCGACATTCTCCATTTTGAGGAGAGCTTTGAGCAAGTGCATCTTGAGATTTAGACTTCTAGCATTGAGCAGCATGACCCTCAGATTGCATTTGTTTGTAGCTGTTATGGTGGAATTTTGGTCTTTGGAACACTGTCTAAAAAAAGCACTATAGGGGTGACAACAGCCTTAGCCGGTAACCAGAGTCCTAGGGGTGACAGATGCAGGCTGTCTCTGGCAAAGAATCGAGGTCTGTCAATCATGTCGTCCCAGGCAGACAGATACTGGATCCCCTTAGAATGACACCAGAAACTTAGCCAATTGTTGAAGTCCATCATTTTCTGCTCATACTGTGGTATCATTCTGGGGGATGGTAGAATACTGCTCAGGGCTAGGGTCATACCTGCCTGACCACAATCCGAGAGTTCCATCACATCTCTTTTCATGTAGTCCAGGGAGGTACATCTCAGGTCATTCACACCCACATGGACAATGACCGAGTCATATATGTACTTGTTATGGAGTGACCTGAATGCATGTGTTATGTGGCAAATCCTGGCACCTGATAGACAACTGTCACCTTCTCCTTGTTCAGCCTAGTGAGTGGGACATCAGTGTGCCTCACAATTGAGTCTCCTATGATTAGTACATTGGGCAAAGTGTTTTGCCTTAAGGGCTTAGGTTGAGGGGCACACTGTGGTGGTGAGCTATGTGTTCTGAGATTGGTGTTGTGTTGTGTTGGTCGAGTGTGTTTCTGTCTCGGGAGTCTCTGTTGTTTGGGTAAATTTTTATTGAGAGCCTCCATGAAGGAGGGTATGTGGTTTATGTTTCTATGTGTGAGTTGTGATGGTTGGTGTTTTGGAGGGCTGTGTGTTCCATGTAGTGAGTTGCAAGTGTTGGCCTTCTCCTCTTGACCAGCTAGTCTGGTCTTGACTGGAGAGTGCACTGCTTCCAGTTTGGTGATATGTGTATCTCTCACATGTATGAGTGTTGGCAGGTAAGAGGAGAGGGTTGTCTGTGTACATGAGACAGTTGCCACACTGTCTTAGAATGCCCAAGTGGACCAGGTTAGCAGGAGAAAGCACAGGAAATTGCCCTACAATCATACCAGGAGGGGGTGATCATAAGTACTGGTGCTGTTACTGCATATGAACAGCTAGTGCTGATAGGTTCATAGGTTGGCACTAGGCTATCGGCTCTAGGGCCTATACAAGCCTAGCCATAACAATTCCATGGCTATATCTTCCCACACTATTTACTTCCCTGGACCCCTGTCTAGCAGGGTGACTGACGTGATCCCTGGGATGAATTTCTTTTCTCCCATCCAATCATCAAGATTCCTTTTGAAGAGGGCCAAAGAGGTGCTCTGTTTGACATGTATGGGCAGTCTATTCCAGAGTCTGGGGAGTCCCTGGGTCAGGAACCTATCCCTCCAGCATGTTTTGTTTATTGTGATGACAAGATTTAGATCCCTGGAGCGTGTGGCTCTGAGGGATTGGGATTTCTTTAAGTGTAGCATGTCCAACAGCTCTGGGTTTGATATGGCCTTGTATGTTAAGCAGAGATCGCCTCGGAGGAGACGATATGCGACAGAGTATAACTGGAGTTTTTTAAGGCGGTCAGCATAGGGCATCTGCTTTAGGCCTGTGATTCTTTTAGTGAGGTATTTCTGCAGCTTTTCCAGTTGTTGCAGATGTCTTGAGAGGTACATACCAAATGGGGCATTGTATTCTATAATGGGTCTAATGAGGGATGAGTACAGTGGGACAATGACCTCCTTTTTTCTGGATGAAAAGCCCTTAGTGATGAGGTGTGCCACATAGAAAGATTTCCTGACTGTTGTGGTGATGTAGTTATTGAAGGTGAGACCACTGTCCACCTGTGTCCCTAAGTCTCTTATCACACTTTTGGTGTTTAGTGTACTGCCACCTATGTGATAATTCATGGGTACATGTTTTTCCCAAAGGGGATAACTATACATTTCTTGGCATTGAGCTTGAGCCTATGGCTCTGGCACCAAGCATCTGCTTCTGTAAGACCCTTTTGTAGAGTATCCACATCATTTGGGTATTCAGTAATGGCTCCCAGTTTGCAGTCATCTGCGAACTTGGTTAGCCAGAGTCCCTTAGTGTTGGTCTGTACTTCAGAGAAGTAGATGCCAAACAAGAGAGGTCCCAGGACTGAACCCTGAGGTACTCCACTTGTCTGGAACTGGATTTGGAGTCAGCTACTTTTACAGTGTGGGTTCTGTCAGTCAGCCAGTTGGCAACCCATCGAGCGACATAGGGATTAATGCCCAGCTTAGTAAGTTTATCTATGATTCCAGAGTGGGGGATGGTGTCAAAGGCTGTGTGGACTGCCTTACCCTCGTCCACGGCTCTGGAGACTGATTCAAAGAAGTCAATAAGGTTCAGGAGACAAGATCGGCCCTTCATGAACCCAAACTGGGTGGGGTCCAGTGTTTTAAGGTTGCCAATGTCTTTGTTTATAAGTTCCATGATAATACGTTCCATGGCCTTGCAGATCAGGCAAGATAAGTGTGCTACAATACACTAAAGCCTGTTAAAGTGCTAGTCTATTAAGCTAATTGAAGTGCAAGAAGTAAAAGAACATGCACGTTCTAAGGGAAAAATTGAAGAGCAGACTTTCTGGCACCAGTAATAGTTTACCTCAGCTAAGCTCCACTGCACGGTGCACTTTTAAACCAGCAAGTTGAAAGGGATGGAAAAACTGCAAAAAACGGCCAATAAACTACAATTTCTGGGCCAGAAATCACTCCTCTTGTGGTAGGTCTTGTGATAGGCTACCTAGTGCTTAACACTCCCACTGATAAGATAGAAGGCTTCCCTCCAACACAGAAAGGTCTGGGGGACTCCGCAACTTACAAAACAGTCCTGGATACATCAAATCTGTATCTGAACTAGGCTAGTTACAAGAAAGGTGGGAAACAAGCTTAGAACTTTTTTTTTTGCAGAAAAGCACCTAAAACAGTAGTAAAAACACTTTTAATGCAGTGTAAGCTAGCACATGAGTGTGCAGCAATATTAAAGCAAATTCAGTTTAAATAAATGCAGTTAAATTAAAAAATGACAAAAAACAAGTGCAGAAAGAAGTAAATTCTGAAAAAAATCAAAATGGAGGCACTTAAAGTATCACTTTCTCCTTCCTGTTGCTCTTGTAATCTGCAGGACTCCAAATCTGAATCTGTGGAGCTTAGACAAGTGCAAACCCATGCAAACACAGGCTTTTAAACCAGAAAGTTGAAAGGGATAGAAAAAAATGCCCAAACAGCCAATAAACTACAATTTCTGGGCCAGAAACCACTCCTCTTGTGGTAGATAGGCTACATAGTGCTTACCGCTCCCACTGTTACGCTAGAAGGCTTCCCTCCAATACAGAAAGGTCTGGGAGACTCAGAAATTGACAAAACAGTCCTGGATACAGCAAATCTGTATCTGGACTAAAGTAGTTACAGGAAAGGTGGGAAGCAAGCTTAGAACTTTTTTTTTTTTGCAGAAAAGCAGCTAAAACAGTAATAACAACACTTTAAATGCAGTGGAAGCTAGCACACTTGAGTGTGTAGCAATATTAGATCAAATACAGTTTAAATAAATCCAGATAAATTAAAAAAAAAACTATAAACAAGTGCAGAAAGCAGTACATTCTAAAAATGTCAAAATGGAGGCACTTAGAGTATCTCTTTCTCCTTCCTGTTGCTCTTGTAGTTTGCAGGATGCCAAATCTGGATCCGCTGAGCTTAAACAAGCACAAACCTGTGCAAACATGGGCTTTTAAACCAGAAAATTGAAATGGATGGAGTAACTCCCCAAACAGCCAATGAACTACAATTTCTGGGCCAGAAACCACTCCTCTTGTGGTAGGTAGGCTACCTAGTGCTTACCACTCCAAATGATAAGCTAAAAGGCTTCCCTTCCAACACAGAAAGGTCTGAGGGACACAGAAACTTACATAACAGTCCTGGATACAGCAAGTCTGTATCTGGACTAGACTAGTTACAGGAAAGGTGGGGAAACGAGCTTTAAAATGCTACAATATAGTGTAAGTGTAATCTTCAGTGTTTGCTGTTCAGGTGATGAACTACTTCCAGTATTACTGCAAACTCTTAATGCTCTTGTACACATTTTGCCACTTGTAAACCCCACTTCAGATATTTTGTTGGAATTAAAGCTTGGTGTATTGAGGTGGTAAAGATTAGGGCATATTATTAAACTCTCTGGTCTACACTTTTAGGTTGGGACACAATACGATGAAATCTCAAGACATTCCTTATTGGTTATGTCTGTGTGAGATATTCAGGGATTTTTTTTCCTACTAGCAAATTTAAGGGACCAGCTTTCTCTTTGATCATGTGTCTTGAACTTGTAAGATTTTATTTTTGCCTACTTCTTGAAAAGGTAAGCCAACTAGACAAATTGTACCTTTTCATCAGTGACCCATTGTTTGGTTAAGTGGCTTGCTCAGAGTCCCCCAGTAGCCAAATAAAGGCAGAAGGAATCAAACCCTGGGTAAAGAGAGCAGCTTATTAACAGCTCACAGCTTTAGTCCTCTGCACTAACTGCCAGACAATATTTGTGGAGAGTTTGGGCATTACATGACATTGGATGACATTCAGTCTATCTAATGGCAGTTGTGCTGTCAATGTCTTTATTATCCACTGCCCAAAAATGGGATAAAAATGAGGAAGTAATTGGTTGTGAGATCAAAGGTTTGTGGGTTTTGGACTTCCAAGATGGCTGCACATTGAGTAAAAGCTTCATTTCAGCTCTCCCAGTGTAAAAACAGAAACTGGTTCAAAGACTATATCTGAAGATATATTTTGTGTGTTAGTATTAAGTTGATAGGTTTTAGGGGTGTATTGTAGTGTATTTCTTTTTGTCTGAGGGCTTTCAATAAAAGAAAAAAGTTTTGTAAGATGTGACATAGGCTCAAACAGACATGACAAGAAATACCTGCAAAGATGAACTTGCCAAACATAAGTGTATGTATGTAACACAAAAGCTGGGACTACATACTTAACAAAATACTGTTACACATAATAACACTTTCTATATTATCTTTAAATGCAAACGGTCTCACAGATATATACCAAAAAGAAAGAGTAGTAAACTATATTACAACATTTAGATTTCAAATGGCTATGCTACAAGAGACAGATTTGGAAAGAAGTGAACGTGTGAATTTGATAAAGAAATGTTTTCAGGATGGTTATTCAGCAGAATACCTGGGACAAAGGAAAAGAGGGGTACTTAAAAAAAATTGCAAGAGGAGCTCCAATAGTGATAGAAGAGGATAAAAAAAGATAAGAATGGTAGATTTGTAGTACAAGGGGTTGTTGGCAAGGGAGAAGGATTACACTGGTATGTATTTATATTCCACCTAAAACTGCTATATTGGATCTTAAGAAAATTTTGGAGATTGGAATTTGATTAGCAGCAGTGAAGATGTGTTGGGGGCAGAAGGGAAAATATAACAAAGGAGGGTAGATTTTGAAGAAATGTATAAAAATATATGGTGTGGAAGATATGAATCCAGTAGTAGAAGTTCAGTAAGATTTACATATTATTTCCCAAGATACAAAAAATGGGCTAGGCTAGACAGAACTTACATATCACAGGAACATGTGCATTTAATTGAATTTTTGATATGCATCCACTAACTGTTTCAGATCACGCACCAATAATAACTAAAATAAGAACACAGGGTAATGAAATAAAAATGAGACACTGGTGTTTTCCCACCTATCTAAAGGATTTTATCTGAGAGGGGAAGATAGCAAGAGTCAAGTGGGATAAACTGATTCTTCCAATACAACAAGGCGGTTTGGGATTACCAGATTTGAAGGGGTATTTCAGAGCTACACAGTCAAGGCTCCTATACATAGCAGAAGCAGAAAGCTAATTCAAAGTGGAAAAGGATGATGATGAAAAGGGGGAAGCTCAAGAAATATGAAGAGACTGGGATTTTGGATGTAGATCCTTAACGATAATAATAGTAACTATACATAATATTATATTCATAAAGTAGCAGAAAGTATTCTAGGAACTAAACCAATAAGGGAATAGAGAAAGGTGATTCTGACGATAAGGATGACTGCAATTAGGGATACAAACAACAGGCAAGAGGTGGTTAAAATTTACAGGAGAAAAATGGCTGAAGAACCAAGGTATTGGGAGCAAACAATTACAGAGGGAAAGGTAATAGAATGGGAAGAGGACAAGAATTTATTTGGACTCCAGGCTAAAGATTGCCTTCCCTATCACAGATTAATATCAGAATATAGGCAAAAAGAAAGAAATAGGGGATCCTAGGTGAAAGATCAGCACTGGTAGAACTTTTAGTAGAATCCAGAACAGAAGCTGCTATTAAAAAAGGAATAATTAGAGCATATAAAATATTGCATGATATCTATAAGAATAAATCAGAGCAGGTTAGAAAGTATTGAGAAGCGATATTAGATAAGAAATTCACAAAGAAAAGGTGGGGGGACATATGTATGTCTCCCAAATATGCAACAAAGACTGGCAGATTTAGGATATTTGCTTGGAAGTATTTACATAGGTATTTTTATACCCCAAGTAGACTCCAAAGAATTTTTCCTCAGCAAATGTTGGAGGTGTGATGTAGAAGAAAGAGGTAATTGGGAACATATTTTCTGGGAGTGTATTGATTTGGCAGACTTTAAAGATTCCCTGCAGACTACTCTGTCAGAGATACTGGTTGAGCAAATTGGTGTAACTAAGGAAATTATTTTTCGAGCTATTACGTAGAATCCAAATTACCTAGACATAGTAAGGTCTTGCTGAGTCTAATTATGGTAGCTGCCAAAAAAGCAATTACTAGAAAATGGAAATCACAGTCTAAACCAACTGTACTAGAAGTAGTGAATATTGTAACAAGAGATATAACAACTGGAATTGGGATCTTTAGAACAGGGTAGGAGCAAATTACATTGAAAAAATGGGAATTGTGGGAACAATACATGCAGAAGAGGAATGAGGTTTAAAAGAAGTCAGGATTTGAATGAGATATGTAATGTTTGACTGACAATGACTGGATAAATTATAAGTGATGTATAATGTTTGCAACTAAAATAATGCCAATATGGTTTGGGTTTGTTTTCATTCATATTTATGTATGATTGCCTATGTCTTACGTGATAATGGTGTTTCTTGTTTAAAAAAAATAAGGAAGTGCTTGAGCAGTGTGAAGCCATGCATTCAATTCCAGTTGCCAGTGAGAACACCAGCACACCTGTTCAAATAATGAGTATATGGACAAATTTTCATCTGACTACTATCTATTGTGCATGAGGTTGTTCCTGCAATGGTTTGCAAACTTTCAGTTTGACTCACTGTTGGGTCACAGTGTTTCTTACTAAACAATTCCTCTGTTTTGTGAAGACTTTTGGTTTGTTACCACTACAGCTATGTGAAAGAGACTTGCAGATACTGTTTGAACTGGACGTGGCAATCTCTGACTATAGGATGTACACTTACATAGATAAAATTCTCAAACACAATTGAATGTTGTATAATTAAGCAATAATCCATGACTGGGTATGAGTATATCAGGAATTACTCACAGTTGGGTGTGGTTTGATCATGAGGGTGAAGTTCAAGTGATCAAACAAAGCCAACCGTTTGTAAATCCTGATATATCTACACTCAGAAGTAGATTACTATTATAAAATGACATTATTTAAGAAAGAAATTACTTATCTTTCTTAAATAATGTCTTTGTGTAACAGTGCTGTAGTGTTCCTCAGTGTTTTTCTTTGTTTACTGATGCACTGTGCATGGGTGTGGGACTAACATTCCCACACTTGCACAGTACATAAGTTAACATAAGTAACATAACTACCGAGTTTTACCAGGAGAGAGTGCAGAAACACAAGGGAAATCAGGTACATTTCTGATTGTTTAGTTTCGCAGGATGTACCTGATTTGTCTCATGTTTTGCTGCGTCCCTCTGTGATGATATGGGCTAGTGCCAGCATAGCCAGCTGGAATTCTGCAAAGAATGATATGTCCTTTGAACATCAAACTGATTGATACAAGATGTTTGTGTTACAAATGTATTACTACTGTATGGCATTTGAATATCAAACTGATTTGCACAAATGCTTATGTTACAAATGTATTAGAACTATATGGCATTTGAATATCAAACTGATATGTACAGATGTTTGTTACAAATGTATTAGAAATTTATGGCATCTGAAAATCAAAATGTGTTTGTAAAGTTGCTAGTGTTAAAAATGTATCGATAGTGGATCCTGCTGGACAGAGAAGGAGTGTGTGTATGTGTGTATATATATATATATATATATATATATATATATATATGTATAAATGTATATATATATATATATATATATATATATATATATATATATATATATATATGTGTGTGTGTGTGTGTGTGTATGTGTATATATATATATATATATATATATATATATATATATATATATAAAACACACTAATACTTCTCTTCTGCAATCATCTCCCCTCTCTGTGAAGTGTGCTCTCTCTGTTTAAACATCTTGGGCTGCAGGTGCACCCCCACCACCCTCCAAACTTGAATAAGTACTATTGCTGAAGTGCAGTTCCAGTGAAAATATTAAAATGGCTTCTCTGCAAGCACAGCTTTTCTTCAAATTAGAAGCAATCTTAAACATCTTGGGCTGCAGGTGCACCCCCCCCCCCCCCGTCCAAACCTGAATAAGTACTATTGCTGAAGTGCAATTCCAGTGAAAATATTAAAAGGATTCTCTGCAAGCATGGCTTTTCTTCAAATTAGAAGCAATGTATGTCTTAACTTTCAACATAAAGACTTAATGTTAATGCCTTTATATACCGAGATTTTTTTGTTGTTGTTTAAAGCGTGCACACTTGCAGAGGCCTGTCTAGCTATCCCAGTTTTCCTAACTCCAGTCCTGTAAGACTTCATTTCAGACACTAGTTGATGACACACTGCTGGATTCTGTACCTCTCTCTGAATTACAAGGCAACATTTTACATTTTTATTTATGGCTTTTACATCCAACTGTGCCTTTTTCCCCAGTTTCATCTGTGACCATCAATATTAGACTATTTTTATATGGCATTAGCCATCCACTTCCAAACTAAACTGTACTACCCCAGAATTAGTAACACCAGAAATAATTAACTTGTGCTAGTTTAGTCTCACCCCTGAAATGTACTGCCATTTACTTAACTGCAGTTCATCTATTCTCTTGGTACTCTCTCTATATAACTTACCTACAGTTTGAGTCAATTGATTGATTGTTTTTGTTTGAATAGCCCATCCTCCAGAATCTGGCTGAGAGACCTGTCAATCACTCCCACAGGACTCCTCCTGCAATTAGTCCCTACCCTCCTCCCCCACTAGGAATGCATAGGACAGAAGTTATATAAGGGCCTGTATTCTCTGTTGCCTGATTATTTTCCAGCCCACAACCCCTCCTAAGAGCAACTAACAGGTCCCCCTTATTTATTTTTGTTAGCTTAGTTTAGTTAGGGTAAGCAGGCAAGGATGTCAGCAGAGAATTATGGGAAGCTGACAAGGAGCTAGTTGGCTGAGATTTGCCAAGCCAAAGGACTGGTGCATGCCAAGTTGACTAAAGGGGAAATGATTGCAGCCTTAATCAGAGCTGCATCACAGACCAGCAACCAAGAAGACAAACCAGTCTGGAGGTGGGGATGTACAGCTCCCAGAAATAGGACAGTTCACCTTTTCCTCAGAGGACTTAAAAACCCATCTGGAGTTAAAGAGACTTGAACTGGAGGCCAAATGGTTGGAATTACTCTTTGCCAGGGTCATGGAGGTAATGGAGAATGAAGTAAACATGCCTCAGAAGCAATAAAGGTCAGCAAACTTTTTCCACAATACCAAGACAATTATAATTTTGATAGTTTTATTCATATATTTGAAAGAGTATGCAAACAGTATAATGGTGACTGAGGGCTATGGGTACAGTTCCTCATCCCCTTACTCCATGGTAAAGCTATAACTGTTGTTTTCAAATTGTCTGATACTGGCTGTTTAGATTATGATAAAGTTAAGCACTATTTGTTAGTTTATTACATCTTCAGTTAACAGTTAACACCTGAGGCTTACAGAAAAAAAAAAAAATTTTGAGCATAGATGCAAGGTATGTGAAAGTGTATGTGATTATATTGCTGAACTAAGCACTTATTTTCATAGGTGGGTGAGTGGGTGTCAGGTCACCACTTTTCAAGGGCTGGCAGACCTTTTGGTGAGGGAACAACCCCTTAGCACTTTGCCTGAGGACATGAGAATCTGGTTGGCAGACGGGGAATGCAACTCTGCAGATGAGCTGGGAAAAACAGGGGATCTCTAATTATCAAACAGGGCATTACTTTATATGAAGGGGATGGATATAAGAGAACCCATGAGGGGGTAGCCTAAACCACCTCAACAGAGTTCACCAGTAACATGGGAAGCAACTAGTTCAGATGTTTTAAATGTAACCAGTGGGGCCATGTAGCAAACAGATGTCCATGGAGGCAAGGTGTGGAACAAAAGGTGGGAGAGCCAGCAAGTGGGAATAACAGAATGCCAATGGTATGTTCTCTGGAGACAATAAGGGTACCAAACTACCACCACAGTTTGTATCCTATCTTGGTGGATGGAAAAGGCCACTTCCAGGAGAGACCCAGCCTCTGATATAACCATTGTGAAGCTTGCAGTGGTTAAAGAGGAGCAGTACTTGCTTTGGCAATCCACTCCAGTCAGAGCTTTAGGAGGGATCCCATTTCAAATACCTTTGTCCAGGATTCATCTTGATTGGGAGTGTGGAAAAGGAAAGAAGCAAGTAGGTATCTGAGGATATTCCTGCAGATGTCTTGATAGGGAATGATTTTGATAATGCAGTATCTTGTGTGCATGCAGTGACATGCAGTCAGGCTTGGAGATAGGCATGTGGGTCTGGTAGCCTGGGGGAGACCCAGACAGACCACCCCTAAAGTTAGGACTGATGATGTGGCTAACTTAGGGAGAGAGATACCCTGTATCAGTTAGCCTGAAGATGATACCTTGGACACAGGGTGACTGCAAAAGCAAAGGTGAGTGTTAGTACCCAGGCTGACAGTAAGGTACCGCTGTCAGAAAAAAAAAATAGATGTCCTGTGGAAGGGGAGCTGGGAAAAGTCACAGAGATAGAGTTGAGACAGGCTTAGCGCTCACACCCTATATTACAAGGCTTGAGGGAGGTAGCTACGAAGGCATCTGATTCTCTAGAGTGGACCTCAGCGATAGGGCTAGAAGGCGAGGTAATGCAGCAGTTGGTAGTGCCCAGAGCCTACCATCTCCACTTCTAGCCATAGACCATGACATTCCTTTTGCAGGTCATATGGGCATAAAGCATACCAAGAGACATATTATGCACAACTTTTATTGGCAGGGATTGCCAGGGATGTAACAGGGTACTGCAGGACCTGTAAACAGTGCCAAAAAGTAGGCAAGGCAGGAGACAAGGTCAAAGCTCCTGTGATCCCTTTGCCTGTGATTGAGGAGACATTTCAGAGGGTAGCTATGGATATTGTGGGGCCTCTGGGAACACTACGTTTCACATGGAAGAAGTAAATCCTAGTAGTAGTAGATTATGATACTAGATACCCTGAGGCAGCAGCTCTTTCCTCCATCGAGGCAGAGAAGGTGGCAAATGCTTTGCTTGAGAATGTAAACAGGGTAGGTTTTCCAAAGTAATACTGACCGAGAGAGGTGCCAGTTTCATGTCAGACCTGCTGGCTTATCTGTGGGAGCACTGTGGAGTGAAGCACTTAAAGACACCACCCTACCATCCCCAGACTGATGGTCTTGTGGAGAGGCTTATCTCTACACTAAAGACCATGCTACGAGCATTTGCAGATCAGTTTAAGAGAGAGTGGGACAAATATTTGCCCCGTCTATTGTTTGCATACAGGGAAGTGCCCCAGGAATCCACAGATTTTTCACCCTCTATGTTGCTGTATGGGCTTAGGGTGACGGAACCCTTAGATTTGATTCGGGATGAGTGGGAGGGTGAGTGTGAATCCCACAAGGAGTCTATTGTGGCATATGTCCTAAATCTCAGGACAAGGCTTAGTTGCTCATTGGCTTGGCTCAGGAGAACCTGGAAGAAGCCCAACAGCAGAAAAAGGCCTGGTATGAGAGACATGCTCAAGTCAGAGAGTATGCTGTGGGACAGCAGGCTATAGTGCTCATTCTTGTCAGACACAATATGCTGCAGGCAGCTTGGGAGTGACCTTTCAAAGTGGCAAGGAAGGTCAGTGATGTTAACTACATAGTAGAACTGGTAGGTAGGAGGCAGGGGCACAAATTCTACCATGTTAACATGATGAAGCCTTACCATGACAGGGCGGCCCTTATGCTGAGTATTTGCAGTGGATGGCAGGAGGAGTCTGAGGGGGCTCTGGTGACTGATCTCCTCAGTGAGGCTTGGACTGACACCTCAGTGCTCAATGGAAGGGATAGCAATGTCCCAGCAGCTATTCCCTACCCAGGTTCAAGAAATCCAAGCAGTGGTACAGGAGTTTGGGGACATGTTCACTAGCAAACCAAGGTGCATTGACCTTGTGCAGCACCATGTGGATACAGGGCCCCAAAGAACTATCAAGCAGGCCCCTTACAGGGTGCCTGAGCAAGTCAGACAGACTCTGAGGGAGGAGATACAGGAGATGCTGGAACTGGGTGTAATCCAGGAGTCCAGCAGTCCCTTGGCCTCCCCAGTGGTGCTGGTACCAAAGAAGGATGGCAGCACCAGGTTCTATGTGGACTACAGAAAGCTAAATAGTCACACAGAGTCAGATGCTTACCCAATGCCTAGGACTGATGAAGTCTTAGAAAAGCTGGGTGGGGCAATGTATCTGACCAATGGCTACTGGCAGGTGCCTAGGTGCAATGCTAGAGAGAGAGGTCAGCTTTTCTGACTCCTTTTGGCTTGTATGAGTTCATGAAGATGCCCTTTGGGATGAAAAATGCCCCAGCAACTTTCCAGAGGCTGGTAGATTGTATCCTAGCAGGAGCAGGAGATTATGCTATTCCTTATCTGGATGATATTGCCATCTACAGACATTCCTGACAAGAGCAGCTTCAGCATGTCATTGAGGTGCTGGGCAGACTGCAAAGGGCAGGGTTGACCATTAAGCCCAGTATCAGGTGGATATGGCAGAGGTCTCCTACCTGGGACATAGAGTGTGGAGTGGTAAGATCAGGCTAGAACCTGCCAAAGTGAAAGCCATTCAGGCATGACCTGCCCCTGCTACCACAAGGCAGGTGAGGGCATTCTTAGGGACAGTGAGGTATTATAGAAAGTTTGTCCTCAATTATAGTACAATAGCTGCTCCCTTCACAGACCTGACAAGGAAACAATGGCTAGATAAGGTAGTGTGGACCTCTGGCATGTGAGCAGGCATTCCAGAAGATTAAAGAAGCTTTGGGGGGACCCCCTGTATTAGCCAGTCCAGATTACAGCAAATAATTTGTTGTGCAGGTGGATGCTTCAAACCATGGGGTGGGGGCTGTACTTATCCAGGTTTCTTCACAGGGAGAAGAGCAACCCTTGGTATATCTCAGCCATGTACTCCAACCCAGGGAGGAATGTTATGCAGCTGTAGTAAAGGAATGTCTAGCCATAGTATGAGCACTGCAGAGACTTCAGCCTTATCTGTATGGAAGGAAATTCACTGTAGTTACAGATCACAATCCCTTAACATGGCTACATACAGCCAGCAAGCAAAATGGCAAGTTAGTAAGGTGGAGCTTAGGAATGCAGGCATATGACATGACACGTACAACACCATAGTGGGGTCAGCAATGCCGACGTAGATGGGCTCTCAAGACTGGGAATGGGGTAATGTAGTCCCAGATAAGCTTATTTCTCTCAAGCCACATTTCTCAAGGGTCATTTGAAAAACTAGCTGGAGTCTTCAAAGGGGGGAGAGAGGTGATGATATGGGCTATTTGTCAGCATAGCTATCTAGAGTTCTGTAAAGAATGATATGTACTTTGAATAAAAAAAGATTTCTACAAGATGCTTGTGTTACAAATGCATTAGAACTGTATGGCATTTGAATATCAAACTGATTTCCACAAATGCTTATGTTACAAATGTATTAGAACTGTATGGCATTTGAATATCAAATTGATTTGTACAGATGCTTATGTTACAAATGTATTACAACTGTATGGCATTTGAAAATTAAAATGTGTTTGTAAAGTTGCTAGTGTTAAAAAATGTATCAACAGTGGGTTCTGCTGGACACAGAAGGAATATATAGTGAGACTGTATGTATACATGTTAGGAAAGTACACTGGAAGAGAAGGGGTTAAACAGCTAGCTTACTTCTTAAAGAAAAATACTGTTAACTGGACCACCTGTTGGGCCATTGAAGTGCTTATCTCATAGCTCTGAATAGGACTTGAGACAGCATGTCTAGAAGAACCCTTTGTTCATTAGCTCAGTAAAAAGAGGGGAAGCTCTAGGCTCTTCTATAAACATTAGCAAAACTTTAGATATGCATCTTATCACATCTATGCTGAAGTCCTCTCTCAAGCTTCAAAGGGGAATAGAGTCTGGTGACCGAATGAGGTTATTCTGCCAGCCATCTTGGAAATTTTAGATATTACAAAGAGAAATCTCTCAGTATTGAGTATTCTGTCTTGAGCTTGACAACAAGAAGGACAATTTGCCACACCATCTGCCTTGTTCTATTAAGTAAGTAGGGAATAGTAATTCTCCTAAATTCAGTAAGGAAAATATAGTAAAGCTTAGTTTAGATATTGTTTTTCTTTGTCTAACTCTGTCCCTCAATGATATTTTCAATATTTTCTGTGACTTAAACTCTGTGGTTTACTGTAAATATATATTCAGTATTTTCATGTTCTTTTACTATTTATTATTTAATATCTTTAAAACATTTATTGTGGCTGGTCCTTTTAGAAAGTATTTAACCTTTGAGAGCACTTATATTTATTTGGTGACACTGTGTGGGCCACTCCTGAAGGCCTAGCTGTCTTGGTCAACTACTACCATTTGCATTAGTATTAATATTACACACCATGAGTGGACACCCTGTGTTAAGGGCCTTAAGGTAGCTGATTGTGGAGTGTCTGATGACAGTGATAACTACCTTATACTCTGGGCAGAAGGGGGCAAAGCTGTAAATCTGTGCCAGCCTTTCCCAGGTGTGTGTGTGTGTGTGTGTGTGTGTGTGTGTGTGTGTGTGTGTGTGTGTCAGTTACTTGGAGCAGGGACACGAAGCAATGGTTTCACAAAGAGGGTGCTGGAGGACTTAGCTTGGACACTCAGCTGAGGACTTAACCCTGTAGCTGTGCTAATGGGCAGCCTTATTGGAGCCTTTGAGGGAGACAGATAAAAAGAAATCCAGACCCTGGGCCAACTGCATTCCTTGTGTGCTGTTAAGGGAAAGTGCACTTGGTGCAGAAAGCTGCATCTGGAAATACTGTGTGTATCTATTTCCAGATGCAGCTTTCACCACAGGTGTCAGTGGTGACAATTGAGTCTCCTTGATCAGTGGCCTAGAGAGGGGTCATCACACAGTCAGCATATACCAATAGAAAGTCTGGCCGCTTAATGGTACTTCAGTGGTCAGACTTTTTTCTGTTGGTATATGCTTGATTTACAATGGGCATACTGTTTGGGCTGTCCAATCAGGGTGCTCATTTTTGAATAGTAATGAGCAGTCATTGTATAATGTCTTTTTATAAGATAAGGAATGTAACCGAGAATATTATAGGATGCATAACATGTAACATTTTATGTTCATATTCAGTGTTAAAATGTTAGCCTAGAGGGTTTCTCTGTGTTTATGAGTTACAGATCTTTGAATTTATTACTGCTCAGTACCTCAGTTGTTTGACTTCTGCTACATTCCTACAATCAACTGCATTACTAGCTGAGTTAAGTACAAACTTGCAGTGTTAAAGATTGTACTGCATTTCATTTTTCTATTTAATTGTTTCATTGAATATTGTGCTTGTGTCTCTCTGTAGTTATTTATTTTTCTATTTAATTATTTCATAGAATACTGTAGTCTCTCTCTGTCTCTGCAGTTAGTTTCCCACCCACCCTCCCTGTACTTGTTTTGGTATTAATCTTGGTGGCTTTGGAATTGCCCGCCCCTCCTGTAACATTTGTGTTTGAACACTCCTCCTGGGTCTATCTCATTTGTTCACTCAACAGAGTACAGTGAGATCATATTTTGACTTCAGACACTCCTACCAGTCCCATCTGTTCAGCTCTATCTCAGCTCTATTCCACTCTAGTGTCACTAGCTCAGCTACCTAATAACAGAGAGAACATTTGTGCAGGGCAAGCCACTTAGGTCCTTAATTTTGAATTATCTTCTGTTTCTCCTTTCTCCCTTTCCAAAAACATTTTTTTTCTAAGATTTCCTGCCTTTCCTGTAACTAGTCTAGTCCAGATACAGATTCGCTGTAACCAGGACTGTTTGTAAGCTTCTTAGCCCCCAAAGCATTTCTGTGTTGGAGGGAAGCCTTCTAGCTTATCAGTGGCAGTGGTAAGCACTAGGTAGCCTATCTACCACAACAGTGGTTTCTGGCCCAGAAATTGTAGTTTATTGGCCGTTTGACAGTTTTTCCATCTCTTTCAACCTTCTGGTTTAAAAGCCCACTCTTGCACCTGTTTCCCACCTTTCCTGTAACTAGTCTAGTCTAGATACAGATTTGCTGTATCCAGGACTGTTTGTAAGCTTCTGAGTCCCCCCCACAAGCCTTTCTGTGTTGGAGGGAAGACTTCTAGCTTATCAGTGGGAGTGGTAAGCACTAGGTAGCCTATCTACCACAAGAGTGGTTTCTGGCCCAGAAACTGCAGTGTATTGGCCGTTTGGACAGTTTTTTCATCTCTTTCAACTTGATGGTTTAAAAGCCCACATTTGTGTTTGTTTTCCATCTTTCTTGTAACCAGTCTAGTCCAGATACAGATTTGCTGTATCCAGGACTGTTTGTAAGCTTCTGAGCCCCCCCCCCCCAAGCCTTTCTGTGTTGGAGTGAAGCATTCTAGCTCATCAGTGGGAGTGATAAGCACTAGGTAGCCTATCTACCACAAGATCCAGGTACAGATTCTTAGTTTTAGCACTTGAATTGCTTATTCATACTCAGCACGTGTTCAGAACTTGTTAGTACTAAATAAGCTACAAATTACTACAACACTCAACCTTCCTCTTTACCTAGAGGAAAACAGTTTTTATACTTACTTTCCTCACTTACTTAGAGAAAAACAGCTCTTATACTCACTTTCCTCACTTGTCTAGAGGAAAGTAGTTTTTTATTCAGGCATGTCCTAGGGGTCAGCTCCCAGTGTTCTCTCCTGTCTATCTGATGAATCTGGGCATCTTGGGGCAATATAGCAATTGCCTCATGTACACAGACAACCCTCTCCTACCACCTAACACCACAACCTGTGAGAAATGCACTTATCTAGCCAAACTGGAGGTAAAGCTCTCTCCAACCAAGACTGAACTTGACAGTCAATAGGAGAAGGTAAACACTTGCACCACATCACATGCATCATATAGTCCCACTAAACCCTACACCACCAAAATCCACACACAGAAACACAAAAACTTTCCTGGAGGCTCTCAATAATAATCTGCTCAAGCAACAGAGACCTCCAAAGTAGAAACGCAAGCAATCTCCAACCCCCAACACAACCCAAATGGCAAATAGCCCACAGATTCAGTGTGCCACTCAACCACAGCCCATAAGGCAAAAGAACTTACCCAACACACTAGTCATAGGTGACTCTATAGTCAGGCACACTGATGTCCCACTCACCAGGCTAAAAAAAGAGAAGGTTATTGTCAGCTGCCTGTCGGGTGCCAGGATCCGCCACATAACCCACACACTCAGGTCACTCCACAACAAGTACAAATATGTCATTGTCCATGTTGGTGTGAATGATCTGAGATGTACCTCCCTGGACTACATGAAAAGAGACATGGAAGAGCTCTCCGATCTTGTAGCCTAGGCAGGTATGACCCTAGCCTTGAGTAGCATCCTGCCATTGCCCAGAATGATACCACAGTACAAGAACAAAATGACTGACTTCAACAATTGGCTAAGCTTCTGGTGTCATTCTAAGGGGATCAGTATCTGTCTGCCTGGGACGACATGGTCGACAGACCACGATGCTTTGCCAGAGATGGCCTGCACCTGTCACCCCTGGGATTCTAGATACTGGCTAAGCCTCTTACTGCCCCTATAGTGCCTTTTTTAGGCAAGGTTCAAATGACAAATTCACCACCATAACAGGAACAGGCAAGCAAAAACTGAGGGCAATGCTACTCAGTGCTAGAAGTCTAAATCTCAAAATGCACCCCCTTGAGACACTCCTTAAAATGGTGAACATCGATATCTGTGCAGTGACTGAGACCTGGTTCAAGGCTCCAGAGAGCATCCTTGCATTACCAGGCTATAACTCTTACCACACTTTTCGGCCACATAACCTGGACCGGAACAGCAAAGGCAGAGGTGTGTCCATATTCATTAAGGATATCCACACCTCCAGGCTAGTTGCTCAGCATAATGCATCTGAGGTTATCCAAGTGCAACAAACTCTGGGCAAAACAGCAATTCAAATTGTAGCTTGCTACAGATCCCCCACTATGCCCCAGGATTCTCACTCCTCTTTTCTTGATATACTGGAAAATATTAGGGTTCAACCAAACACCCTAATAATGGGCAATTTCAACTATCCCACCATTAACTGGGAAAACTACTCATGTACCAACTCCTTCGCAAAATGCTTTCTGGAATTCATAAATTCCAATGCTCTAGATCAACTTATCCACACCCCCATCAGGGGCAACAATATCCCATACCTAGTCATTACCAACATGAGTGACCGGTGTTCCACAACTGAAGTCAACTCCTCGTTGGTC